>NC_133347.1:10050237-10142737 GCF_030506205.2 Paramisgurnus dabryanus
GAAGGGGAGCGGACTTTTCAGGCGAGTCGAAGTACTCCCAAAAGTGCTATTACGCCATAAAATATAGTTCCTCTTTTATATCCGCTTAGAAAAGCGCTACGTTTTATTTTGTACCACCAAACTTGCTCGTATAACTACTCGTCTTAAATAGGAAAAACGTTGATGTGTTTGGTCACTTCTAACTTTATCTCTAAATGGCAGCATTGAATGAATGGGGCTAAGCTAAATGCTATCGTAGCGTCGCAGCGCGCTCCAGCGCTTACGTGCACACACACAGATGATAGAGGGATGATTCAACAGTTCTTAGTTAAGGTAATAACATATTTTAATATTGAAAATGAGTAGACTATTCCTTTAATAAACACAATGGAAAACTTTTCTGTTTTTCACTTCATCATTGTCGTGTAAACAAAGTTTAGCAGTGAAAAATTCCTTTTTATTAAATGACTTCTGTTTACTTGTATAATCGGAAGTATAATTGTGAGTACCCTTGCATTTAAATGCAACTTGCAATTTGTTATTATTTTATCTCAGATAAAATGATTGATTAAATTAATCTTTTTTATTTCCAACCATTCTGTTAGCATGGTTAATGTAATACTTTTAACAGTGTTTGATTTATGTGTGTGAATTATTCCTGTACGCTATTGTTCCTGCTTTATGATTGACAGGATCATTCTGTAAAAACTAGCAGTTTTTTTGGAGCAACCTCATGTGATCACCAGAGCCTCCATTATGTCTCTGTATAAAGTGTTACTTTCCACAGGGTCGCACACCATCAGGTTCGCTTTTTGAATAACCCAGGGTCACGTTCCTGAGTTCTTTTGTTCCTGTTTTCCTCTAATGGACCATTTGCTATTAAAAAGTTTTTACAAGGACTGACGGTCACGTACAGTTCATTTGCTCTGTAAACAGTACTGCAGAGCATCCAGATAACATTGAAATGCTTTGGAGTGTAAGCATTATGGTGGATTCTGTTGTCTTATTTTGGTTCTGTTAAGCGTCATTCAAGCTTAATCAGACTTTCTTTGTAAGCCTAGTTGTTGTGCTAATTGGAAGAGATCAATCCCGAACCAAAACAGAAGTTAGATGGGGGCGGCGAGTCTACATTGAAGTTGTCCAGAGGGATTGGGCACGGCTTCATCCGCAACAAAAGAGTGATCCAGTTGGACGTCTGATGGTTTAGATAGGGAAGCACTGATTACAGTTAATTATCCCTTTTGATTTTAAACGACTCCCCTTTGGGGGAAGAGGGAGGGGACATTTTTAGTCCAGAGGGTAAACATACATTGGGTTGATTGGCATGTCTGCTTTTTCTTATGGTTAATACAAAACAGGGAAGCATCTCACTACTACTCTGGTTTTATATAAGCATACACTTGTGTAATATACAGTATGTACTGTAAAATGACCTGAAGGCGTGAATTATTTCTTTGTGGTGGAATTTACTCTTTAAAATACCAGGAAGCCATTAGATGGAGATGACTGTTTAATGTAGTCATGTGTGCGCCATCATACTTACAGCACATTGTGACATCTGAAGATCTTTAAGTTTCTATCTCATTTCCGCTAAAAGAAAATTAGGGATTAAACTGTACTGTAGGCGTCCCACGCAAACCACACAGTGAAATTGAACTTTGTCTTTCTTTGTATTAAATAGTTTTTATGATTAATGTAACAGAGGAGTTGTTTATCTGCAAGTTGTTTTTAAGAACCCTTCACTGAATAATGTGAAAGGAATGAGAGTTCAGTTTGGTGTGATTAGTCAAATTGAAAGTACAAATGGGAGTTTTGTGGATTTTGTTAGCTTTATAGCCGTCTACTTGCTAGTGCACTCCCATACAAAAACCTTTTTAGCGCATAAACTTGTTTTAAATATAGATAAAACTGTACCCCTAATACCCACTAGGTTGCAAGTCATGTTCATACCAATTTCAACAGTCAGTCAAAATGCACTATTGTAAAAGTAAACAACTTTTGAATATTTATGAGAACAAAATTATGTAAACAAATAAGCTTTAGTTTTTATTGTTCCACTGTTTTCTGCATCTGTGTCGTATATGGAATAATTATGGAGTGTTTGTATTTTAGGAGCAAAAACACTTCAAGGTAATTACTGTCAAAAGTACGCACAGTACTGCGTGGGTCTGGGCCTGCAGTGTGTATGTTTGTGAGTTTAAGACAGTGGTTGTTGTATTGTAAGCTAAACCAAATGGAAGAGAGAGATACTGGAGAGGATAGGAGTTGTTTTTTATCCCCTTGCCTTGATCATCACAGCAGTGTTGATGGTAATGTTATTTCTTAAAAATATTAAGTGATACGCCTTATTTTTTTAAATAAGTCTGATAGCAGTGGCATGACATTTGTGACCCTTCACTGTAAAAAATATTAAAGTAACTTAAGAAAATAAGCGAAATAATGTCAACATGATTTTATAAGTTATGTCAACAAGCCAAAACTTAAAATAGTAGGTTGAATGGACTTGCATAACCAAGTTGTTTTAACTGCTGCTGTAATCCTGCACTGTTTTAAGTTTAAACACCTTGAATTAACAAGTCACTGTGACAAGTGAGGAATTGGTATAAATTAAAAAAATAAAGTTGAATGGACTTAAGTTATTACAACTTTATTTTTATAATTATAGCAACTTATAACTACACTGTAAAAAGTGAAAAGTTGGATCAACCTAAAAAATTACTTTAATTGGTAACATCTAAAAAAACGTTTTCTTAACTTATATGTTTAAGTAAATAATACTTTAAGTGAAAAATATAAGTTGATAAAACTTAACATTTTTAGGTGTTACCATTTGAAGTAATTTTTTAAGTTAATCAAACTTTTTATTGTTTACAGTTTAAACTTTCAGTTTTTTACATTATACATTATATTTACCTACGGGCATTAACCATTTTGCTCACCAGCCAAAGTGGCTAGTTGTTTTCCAAAGTTACTAGCCACTCAGCATTTTTACTGGCCACAATTTTGTTGTTGGTAAAAACATTTTATATGCTTAAACGTGACTTAAATAAAATGCATCCTAAAATGACTTTATTTTGAGTAATTTTACTTGATTTAGCTAAATCAGATGCAGATTGACCACCCAAAGTAAAACTACCTTTATTAGCTCATATATCAGGTATATATATTTCAGTATATATCATATCATATATATAAGTGCGTAAAAACACGCTAATAAGGCATAAATATATTAACTTCTAATGAATATATTAAAAGTGGTGCAGGGGTGTAGAAGATTAATTCTTTAAATATTTATTAACAACAGCAGTAAATACTGTCAAAGACATGTACATGAATTTTACTGTCAACTTGTTTATGCAGATTGTATTTTATAAGCTTGATTATGGTTTCTGTTCAATGTGATTTAAGAATTCAAGGTGTTTTTTTACTGACAAATGTCAAAAGGGCTTTATTGTTGCCCAAAGTAGCCTACATTAATATAATGTGCGAATCTCTTACATCTGGCGGGTTGGTGGGTGTTATTGTCAAGCCCTGCATAAGGGCATTAATAAGTGGATATTGTTAATGTCAAAAACTAATAACTAGTAACATCTATGAAAGTACCATTCATTTTTAGTTGATGTTGACCATTGTGTTTACTTATGTTAATGTATACAAGCTTACTGCAAATATTAATCTCATATGAGTCTGTTGAGAGTAACACTGAGTACATAACATTTCTGTAAGGTAAATGTGCAGAAATGTAGACTAGTAATAGAAAACACAATGCTCAACACCAATGCACACAATAAGACAATTCCAGTGTCTTCATTTTTTATGCAAATTCATTCTTTTAAATGCATATTAACTTGTTTGTAGTTATTAGGCCTGCGTTATGGGGGGAGGCACTTTTCCCTTTGTAGCGTAAGCATTAGCGCATTTGTGCGAGTTACAGTAAGAGGAGAAGCATCTCATTCATAATGTATGTTTGGTGCTGAGAGCGTGCAAGACAGTAAGCCAGCACATTCCTGTGATATGACCCGAGAGAAATGAGGGCAGCACATCTACAGGGCTGCTCATCGCTAACTGCGGTTCGAACTGTGAAGTTATTTCATCTGGAAAAAAGTCAGGTGCCGAGCCACTGTTGGCTTGAACATATAGGACGTTATGCATACAACAAAAGCATTTTTTATTTAAACGTCTGAATGCCGACAATGTGTAACTTTTGATATAACACAATCGAGTCCAGTGTAATTCAGAACAACTTGTTTATTATCTGAGCATGATACAACGTTTGCTCACGACTGGTCTGGACTTCCTTGTCGTATCTCAGTGACGTGGCTCGAAATGCTAGTTACTTAAAGTAACATCTAACCCTACACAATGAAAGTTTTCTTTCTCGGCATACTGTAACAAAGCTCCGTCCTCTGTTTTGCGTAGTTCATGAATCATTGGCCCTTTGACTGTCACACAGTGTCGGAGTCTACTTAAGGAAACAGTTAGTCAAGGTGCAGACCGACACGCTAATACAGCATTATCCGTCCGTATCGCTCTAACAGTCTCAGCTGTCAGCGTACAGGAGATGATGACTGTGCCGAAGTAAGGCGCCATCCCACGTCACAATGAACGTCAAGGAAATCCCGTTCTTGTTAAAGCTCCCTGAGGAGTATGGGTCAGCAAGTGTTTAAACATAGCAGTGAGGACACCGGAGAGGTTCAGGTTAGAAGGTGGAGGACGGAGTTCTCGCTGGGCTGGGAAAGCCCTTCATTAAGCTCGGTCAGACCTTGAACATAAACACTTTGTTAATCTCCCAGACTTTTCTATCCTACTCAGAAATGTTCGCCTAACTTGTCTTATTTTTGCATATTTAGTTCCTAAATTATAAATAATAATATTTGTATTATTTTATAATATAATCATAGTATTTTATATATATATATATATATATATATATATATATATATATATATATTCAATATTATGATTATCATTGGATTACATTGGATTAATCGTGATTCATAAAAAGAACACCTGTCTGAAAAAGCAACACTCATCAAACATAATCATTATAAATATTCTTTATTGTCATAAAAATACCTGCCAAGATTTGAAGAACAGCGTTATAAAATGCTTATAGGCATTTCTTGGTTCTGGCTAGAGGTGATACAGCTACGGTCAAATCTTGCTAAATGTTGGGTTTAGAGTTTAAGGTTTGCGGGTAAATTGGGATGAAAACAGCGTTTCTTACTAGATAGGACACAGATACGCTTAAATCCTGTGCAATGTTGGGTTTAGGGTTAGGATAAAAACCAGATTTAGCTGTAGCTGTATCCCTTCAAGCCACAACTGCATATTTTTCTCAATCCAGAGGCTGCAGCCTCCGGAGGTCGCATATGCAGGCTGCAAGCCTGGTTTATTTAAGTTAAATGAGCATTACATTAGCAAGAAATAAGCATATTAAAACAATTTGAAATTAACTAAGAAGTCAACTTTATAACACTTAATATTCTGAAATCAAGTCTTGATGAATTATGTACTGTAGCCTACAAATGTGAGCCATCGGATTGAGTAACGGCCTGCGTTTGTAAATGGTACTTCTTCTGCGGCACATATTGAGTTTTTGCATGAAAAAACCCTCTGGCTTTTGGATGTAGCGGCATTTCAATGTAATTCATTGAGAGGCATAGCAAACATAATCCCACGATTAATCGTCCCAGCCCTAACATTTACATTCATGCATTTGGCAAAAGCATTTTTTCACTTACTGTACAGTGCATTACAAGGTATACATTTTTTGTCAATATGTGTTTCCTGGGTTTGAACCTACAATCTTTTTACGCTAAAAATGCAATGCTCTACATCTGAGCTACAGTATACAAGAACAATGCACAAGCAATACTTTCATGCATTTTTGTTTTTACATTTGTGCATCATGGCTAACTTCCTTGTTTTCTGTCTCGGCAGCTTTGATGTGGACAATGGTACCTCATCGGGACGCAGTCCGCTGGATCCCATGGCCAGCCCGGGGTCAGGCCTCATCCTTCAGGCCAACTTTGTGCACAGCCAGAGGAGAGAGTCTTTCCTGTATCGCTCCGACAGCGACTACGACCTCTCGCCGAAATCCATGTCCAGAAACTCCTCCATAGCTAGTGACATGTAAGCAAATGTGTTTTATAAATGTACAGTTGGTTTATAGACATCGACGTTTATTAGTTTATAAGGCATGTTCTTTGAATTTTCTGCTGTAATTAATGGTAATTCATTTTTTTGCCAGACACGGTGATGATATGATTGTAACACCTTTTGCACAGGTACATTGCAATGTTTCATTTGAAATATTTGTGGTAAAGTTAATGTTAGAGATGGTTTGAAACATAAACTTGTGTGTTTCCCTAGGTTTTGGCGAGTTTAAGAACGGTCCGGAATAACTTTGCTGCTTTAACAAATGTCCAGCAGGAGCGAACCAATAACAAGTAAGTAACCTTAGTCGATTTAAAAAGGGAACATGAACATACCCAGCAAGCAATAACCATCATTTCATCGTCAAGGTTAATTATAGACCCGATATGCAGTAGAACAGCTATGATTAACCCACTTCTAGCAAGATGTATTATATTCAATCAAGTAAGCAAAGTCAACAGTGATTATCATTTATTTATTTTCATTTATTTTTTGGCTATAGTTAGACATCTACCATTTTTTCTGGACTATAAGTCGTTCCCGAGTATAAATTGCATGCGTTTTGAAGAGGAAAAAACATATTTAAGGCTTATTGGACTATACGTCGCGTTTATTTAGAAAATGATTTCACAAAATTCAAGCCAAAGAACAGACATTTAATCAGGAAAGGCAAGTTATTCAACTAAACAATAGCACAGAACAGCAGGCTGAATGTCCATACAAGGTGCAGTGTGTACATTTTTGTGGCATCTAGTTCACTGCTCACTTCTCGCTTTTGAAACGCATAGAGAAGCTACGTTAACCGCCACCGGACAAACATGTCATTGTCGGAGATAACTTAGTAAAAAAGTTTGCTTGTTAAGGGCTTCTGTAGAAACATGGCGGCACAAAATGGCGACTTCCATGTAAGGGGACCCTCGGCGTATGTAGATAAAAACATCTCATTCCAAGGTAATAAAAACATAACGGTTCATAATGAAAGGTCTTTATTCACCCCTGATCGTATAGTTTTGTATATTATTTTGCATTCCTGTCAAGAGATCCTTCTAAAAATTACACACTACACCTTTAAAGTAACATAAACAGTTATTTACATGATACACAAAAGCTGAATAGCCTAAATTAACACGACAAGCCAAATCAAGTCCAAAAAGGTCCTGAAGTTATTCCACATCACTGAATCCATTAAATTACATAAATACAGGAGCGGCATACAGCGGACTCTCACAGCTGTAGACGTTAATGGTTTCTCTTGGTTCATATGAAATAATTTTGACGTATAAGTCGCATGTGAACTTAAGTTCCAGGACCTGCAAAACTATGAAAAAAGTGCGACCTATAGTCTGGAAAATACTGTATTATATTTTCACTGACAGCCCACATTTTGACTTGTTTTAGCCTTTAAAAAAAAATTACTTGCAAATTACTTAAACTGTATGTTTAAACTCAAATGGGTTATTTGTTGGTAGTTTCCTCAGTACAATGTGGGGCAACTGGGTAAAGATTTGCTGAATGTACCAACAAGAGCCAGACTGTGTTTTGTCATTCATTATACACAATGGGCTGTAATGTGATTGACTACTTTATATTAAGCCTTCTTTTTTTCTGTTTGCTCTTCCAGGAGATCCCCAATGTGTAATCCACCTCCCATCACAAAGACTTCCTACACAGGTGGTGTACCTTTGCTTTCTTGCCATAAATATTGTCCTGATAATTGAACATGCAAGTGGTCAGAAAAATTTCATGTGCAAAGGCATTTGGTGGTCATTTTTAGACAGTTTAGAAGCTTATGAGGGAAATGTCTGCAGTGGTTTAAAGATACAGTATATCGACAGATCTACAGCACTGTGCAAAAGTCTTAAGCAGCCATTACCAGCTTTGTTGTTTTAGCAAAGGTTTAATGTCCATTCATATTTATTTTTTACTCTATTTTTAAGATACAAACAGAAAGTACAGGAAATGTGTACACAAAATTAAAAACAAAACAATTTTCAGAACTAAATGTCTTCTTCAGGCATCAGTCAGTATTTAGTTTGACCTCCCTTGGCACGAAACACATCTTGAGCTTTTTTGAGGAGACTGAAATCCTGAAGTCATTCGATTAGAATTAGAAATTAAGATTTCATTTCATTTAGGTTTAAGAGATCCTGCAGTTTCCTGCTATTGCTCAAGTGGAAGGGGAGTTTACCCTAAATACTCGACACTTCAGCTTATACTTTATACTGTTTTTAATACTACATACACATTTCCTGTATTTTCCGGTTGTAAGAGACTGAGAAATAATTATATATGATCACTACACAATTGCAAAAACAACAAATCTAATGCTAGCATAGTGGCCTAAGATTTTTGCACAGTACTGTACATCAGTGACCTCTTGTGTAAACTTTTGTGTTTTAAGGAATGAAGCTTGCTAGGATAGACATACAAGCCGACAAAAAGAGAGAGAGACAGACAGATGCAAACATAAAGACAGATTCTACTTGTTTCATCTGGACAATTGTTTTATTTTGTTTTGTTTTGTGGTGAGCAATCACTGTCGGGTATGAGATATGAGGTTGTCCTTGTGTGGCACCTTCTGCTTTGTCTACACCAGCTGAAGTTTAGCCTCCAGACATCACAAATCACGCTGCTTATGTCATGTTCTCAAAAGCTGATAAGAAAAGTAACCTATTTATCACAAGGTGATACAGAAGTGTAACTTGTTTATCAAAATACTCCATTCTTTTAATCGTACATATCTATGTAAGGTCATACAGTATAAGTCATCTTGGGATATAACCGATAATTATGAGGCACTTCTTTTTTTAGCTATAAACTTTAGTTTGTGGTCTATTTTTAAGGTTTGCAAAGAAAAGCAAGTGACAGGTTGCAGGTGTTTGACCTAGAACTGTAGTACTGAGCGTGCAGTGGATGCTAAGCATGGGCAGAATGTTCAGCTGCAGAGATAAAAAAAGGTCCGGCGATATAGATTTATAATATTGATTTGTACCACCGGCAGTGAGCAGATGGACACATTATACAATTTAGCTCCCCATGCTGAGTGCATGTATCACATGTCCCACAAAATATTTTTGCGTGTCATGTCATGTGACCTTAAAGTGTGAGAGGCTTTGGGGCTATATGCCCTGTGACTAAAGATGTAGACTAGTCACCACACGCTTGTAGTAATGAACAAAAATATGTTATACACTCACCCTCATGTCGTTCAAACTCTCAGTGGGTTTCTTTGTTATCACAGATTTTTTTTTTTTTAAGCATTTTTTGCATTTTGGGGGTGGATAGTGATCGCCTCTTCAAACTTTAGTTTCATAAAATTTCTCTTCTGCCACAAGTATCCTGAAGGCACATGACCAGTTTTGGTGACAAACAAAAATATAATCATTATTTAATAAATATATCATATATGACCCCATTGGAAATATTTAGGAATTATGTTAATGAGTTTTGCACAGGCAAACATCAGTCATATTGCATCCATTGTCGCATTTTAAAGGATTAGTCAATTTTCTTAAAAAAAATCCAGATAATTTACTCACCGCCATGTCATCCAAAATGTTAATGTCTTTCTTTGTTTAGTCAAGAAGAAATGTAGTTTTTTTTTTTGAGGAAAACATTCCAGTATTTTTCTCATTTTAATGGACTTTAATGGACCCCAACACTTAAAAGTTTTAATGCAGTTTAAAATTGCAGTTTCAAAGGACTCTAAACTATCTCAAACAAAGCATAAGGGTTTTATCTAGCAAAGCGATTGTCATTTTTGGCAAGAAAAGTAAAAAGTATGCAATTTTAAACCACAACTTCTCGTCTTCCTCCGGTCGTGTGACGCGCCAGCGTGACCTCACGTAATACGACATCACGTCAAGAGGTCACAGATGACATATCGAAACTACGCCCCAGGGTTTACAAGTCTGGAGAAAGAGGACCGTTCTGACGTTGTTGTATGTCGAATGATTCTAATTAATGTCTTTGTGTCAGTTTATTGTTTAAAATGGTCTGCAAATGTGCGTTTCATGTATGTAACATGTGACCTTTTGACGTCATTACGCAATTATGTGAGGTCGCGCTGGCACGTCAAACAGCGGGAGGAAGAAGAGAATTTGTTGTTTAAAAGTGCATATTTTTTATTTTCTTGCCAAAAATTACATTCCTTTCGCTAGATAAGACCCTTATTCCTCGTTTGGGATCGTTTTGAGTCCTTTGAAACTGCAATTTTAAACTGCATTAAAACTGTTAAGTGTTGGGGTCCATTAAAGTCCATTAAAATTAGAAAAATCTTGGAATGTTTTCTTCAAAAAACATAATTTCTTCTCGACTGAACAAAGAAAGGCATCAACATTTTGGATGACATGGTGGTGAGTAAATTATCTGGATTATTTTTTTAAAGGACTAATCCTTTAAGAAAACTTTTGCTTATGACTTCTCACACAAACAGTATACATTAGTTTCATTTTGCTCAAACTAGTAAAAAGGTGACATTAGAAAGACGTTTGGGGATTTATCATGGCAGATGTATAGCGCTGTCCTTTCTAAGGTAGTTTCCTCTGATATCTCATGTATCTAAAGAAATCCCACTACAATGCTGCAAGGATTTCCCTGCTGACGGGCTAATGACTGTGCCTGACCCGGATTACAAAATTCCAGTCCAGCTTTTATCTGCAGCTTTCCCGTCTATGGAGCCAGTGCCCTCTCATGGGCTGGTGTATGATGTCGCGCTAAGCACGAGAAGAATGTCATTGACGTCAGTGCAGTCTCTTTCAGAGAGAGCGGCACCCCAGCCCTGTGTACTTCACCACACATACAGAAAAGAGCGAGACAGGCCGACAGAATGACTAAGATAATGTAAGCTTTGTTAAAGGAGCTTACATGTGGCACATACATTTGTCTTGCTTTGTCTCAAGTTAGCAACATGACTTTATTAGGCAGCGTGCATGCTTGTGTATGGATGCACTGACGTCTTTGTTTTGGCCTTTTGTTGTTTTGTTTTTGCCCTGATATGACCAGCCCAGTGTTTCTGAAAAGAAACGTGCAGTCAAATAAACATTTGCAAGGTCCCTAAAAGGTCTCGTTCGTTCTGTGTTTTTGAAGCTTTGATTGTGTTTACAGTGCGCAATATAACGTGTTCATGTTTCACGTGTAAAAAACGCAGTATTTTTCACACAATTTACTTATCTGTATAGCGCTGTTTTCACTGTCCTCAAAACGTGCTGATGTCTTCCTTGTTCTATGAAGTCCCTCCTTCAGAAATACGTATCAATTTCTAATTGTGTAGCTTATTTAGTGTGATGTGATTCGATAGCAGCTTAGCTTGCGTTAGCTTAGCTTGCGTTAGCTTAGCTGGCGACTGACGTATTCCTGTGGGCAGAGTTTAGTCAAAAAAACGTTTTACTGACGTCATTAAAGCAGGAAGTAGAGGGCTGTAGTCCAAATCGGCCGTTCGCTGTAGATTTTGAAAGGCGAATCCTATTAAAGAAAATCTATCGCCTGGCAGTGAACTTTGAGCTTTATCATTTTACAGTTATTATTTATGCTAATATAGCAACATTACACACTAACTAGGGTTTAAAAAATGGGATCAGGAAGAACGTGACCTTTAAACCTGATGGGCATCTAAAGCACCATCTCACCAAACCTTTGTGACTCTGGACCATTGTTCCAGTGGAGAATTAAAGGGATAGTTCACTCGAAAATGAAAATTCTTTCATTATTTATACTCATGTCAGATATTTTGATAAATGATGGTAACCATACAGCTGACGGTACCCACTGATCCAACAAATACTATGGAAGTCAGTGGGTACCATCAACTGTGTGCTTACCATCATTTATCAAAATATCTTCTTTTGTGTTCAACAGAATAAAAAACTCATACAGGTTTACAACAACATGAGGGTTAATAAATGATAAAATAAGTTACATTTTTTGGTGAACTATCCCTTTAAACTTGCTCCCTTTGTAATAGAAAGAAATTAACATAAAAGCTGTCCCATCATGAAATGTCTCTCTGTGAGAAAACCACATTGGGCAGCAAGGTCAAACCTTTACCAGGGCTCGGGGTAAAAATACTGCAGAAAGTGGCAAACGGCCTAAATATTTCAAATGACAAAATGCCTCTGTACTGAATTTTAGTTTGTATTTGTTGCCTAAACTATATTGTATTCTGTTTTATATTACTAGTCTGTAGTTTAATAAGATAACTATAGCATGCTGTGTGTTTAATATGGTTAGCGTTCTTAAAGACAAAAATGGCAAATATTTCCTCTTAATAAAAATAGAAACAGTCTTACTAAAAGCATCTGCTGTAAAGGACCTGTGAGAGGACACTCTCTCTGCCCAAGCCTCTCAGCTCCAGATCCTGTGAAATCCATGCCAGGATTTACGCAAAGTCCTTTCTCTCCTCCATGCAGCGGCACTGGCAAGCTTTGGCTTCTGTTTCAAGAGGAAGCTCGGCTCACGTTCGGCTAGCGACGCTCCACGGCTGCCCCGCGCTCATGCAGGGCATCCACCGCTCTGTGAGAAGGAGACAGACAGATGTGACCTTAGATTTCTTTCACTGGAGTTCATCTAGCATTCTGGCTTAAAGACTGGAGAGCCTCACTTATCTCTGCCGTCAGACGTCTGTATGCTTTTTGCGTGTGCTTGTACATGTGTTTGAGTCACTGTTTGTGTTTCTTGTTATAACACCATGCTTCAATGCTTTATTAAGGGCCAGATTGCATGCTTGTAAGGGTCTTTGCTGAGCTTTTCGGATGTGTCATGTAAAGATGGGCCTGCCCACAGCAATGACATTTTCTGTGTCCCAAGACAGCGTTCAGCCTGGGCTTATCGACATGTAGGGCCATCAATACCGGGATCAAGCGTTTCGCGTCCAACTGTCAATATGTTTGTAACCGTGAAAAACAGCGTTAAAGTGTGTGTGGCCCCTTGTATGTTTTGTTAGGGGATATAGTCACGAGATCTGACCCAGACATACAGTGCCTCGTTTGGATTACTCGTTGCTTGGAGCCATACCGTATTTTTCCGGCTCGATTGTGAGCCCCATCATTCACCGTGGAGGGCTTCAGCACAGCATGAAGAATCACCCATGCGTCCTGTCGGGATATCCCAACATGGCGGTCTACAGCAGTTTGGGCCCTCTGCTGGGAGCCTCAGCTAGACCCCTAAAACATCTGAGATCTGACTCCTTGCCTTCTTCTCTTCCTCCAGAGGAGGCCTTCCAGAAGCTGGCCACAGAAACCCTGGAGGAGCTGGACTGGTGCCTCGACCAGCTTGAGACCCTTCAGACCAGACATTCTGTCAGTGAGATGGCATCCAACAAGGTAAGATCTTTCATAAATGTTGCCATGGTTTGTTTTCTGCTGTTTGGTTGGAATACCACAGGGTGTTTTTGCAAATAAAGAGGAAGCATTAAAGTATATAGTGATATATTTATGATTCATCAAGTTAATAAACTTGATGAAGTTAAGTTGTGTGCTTTCATGCACTTGCATGCAATGGATTTAGTTATGATGCATCAGGATCACACATCTTAACACTTTATTGTGTTGTCGGGATTGTTTGTTGTCATTTTTGAATGGTGGTAGACCTCAGTCCTTATCGATTGTTTGTAAACGTGTCCACATTTCGGCCAGACAATTTTTTTATGTTGTACACTGGTTCACACATGAACTAAAATGCTTTGCCAATTAGATCACATAATAAACAAGTCTCAGTTTTTTGTAGAAATTAATTTTCGCAATTCGGGTGTCACTGCAATCTCAAGCTTTGCTGTATTGAAACCAGTGCTTCTCTGTTTGCAATAACAGCAGCAGAATCGTCATTCAGACCGCACTGAGCATGCCCACAGTCTCCAGCAAGGTCCTAGTACACATACAGCATGCTAATCAGCCTTAGTGTGCATCTTCTCCAGTGCACTCGGCCACAGCACCTCTTATAAAAACAAGATTCGAGTCGGTTCCAATATTTCTCATACTTCAAGGTTGAGCATCTATTAAAAGTGACCAGCTAAAAGTACTGTATGAGAAGGATCAAATACTCATATTTTCATACGTCTCACTAGACCCCCCTCCCGTTTCCTCCTTAATACCCAGTATCCATGGCAACGCACAAGGCCTGTCAGTGTGCTTTGTTGCTTTAGCTCAGTAGCAATAGTGGCGTATCCCATATAAAGCTGCCGCCACGCAAGTGTTATGTTCTACTGAACTGATATAAATAACATTGTTTTCTTGCAGTTTTAGGACACAAATAGCTACAGCTAATGTGTTATGATTTTTTTTCCTATTGTTTATATATGCTATTGTTTTGCAGTCTATATTAAACATATCATCTTTCATTTTAGTTGGTAATACATTTTGACAGTAAAAATTCTAGTCCTGCTTTACAAATTCACTTAATAACACTGGAATTGCCGATGTATAGAAATGTAATGAGGTTGGGCACACAACTGAAGATGTGTCGCACTGGTGGGTTCTGTGTAAATTTCACTCCACCCAAGATGACATCTTTCGATTTTTGTGCTGAAAGTTAGGGATTTTAAAAACCAGTCCTAGTAAGAATTCAGTCCTGCTTTACAAATTCACTTAATAACACTGGAATTGCCGATGTATAGAAATGTAAAAATTATTTAAAGCATACATTCTTGTGTATTTATGCAGCCTATTTTAAAAAACATTTGCGACTCTGTCTGTGAAATCCAGTTTAAAGTCTCATAATCTAATAATGAGATTAGGAACATCAAAGTTTGATTTCACTCATTGATTTCAATCTTATATGTTTTACAGTATGTAGGATGATTTTATGTAAGAAACAGTCCCCCGGTTTCATAGACAAGGCTTAAGGCTAGTCCAAGACTAAAACACATGTTTGAGGTGTCTCAACTAAAAATAACTTGCATGTACAGATCCTAAAATATGCCAGTGCCATTAATTTGTATCAAGATACACACCAGTATCATATTTTTCTAAGGCATGTTTAAGAAGAATGCTTAAACGTCATAATTTAAAGGGGACATATCATGAAAATCTGACCTTTTCCATGTTTAAGTCTATAATTGGGTCCCCAGTGCTTGTATCAACCTAGAAAATGTGAAAAAGATCAACTCAGTAACTTAGTTTTGGTAAACCATTCTCTGAAAGCATGTGACAAAATAGGTCATTAAAATGTGGCTCCCCTTGTGATGTCAGAAGGGGATCTTATATAATAATACCGCCCCTTAATCTACACTATCCAACCAGGGCACTGCCATTTAGTGCACATTTTTGCTCACACCTATACCTAAGTGGAAATTTTAACATGCTATAATAAATTATCTATATGGTATTTTGAGCTAGGACTTTGCATACGTACTAAGATTTATTTTACATCTTAAAAATATCTTGTGAAATGTCCCCTTTAAATAAGGCCTAGTCCTGGCTTAAGCGAAGCCTCGTCTGTAAAACCAGGCCAGTAAATCACAAAAAAATGACTTAAGACTTAAGAAAATGACAAATGACAACAATTAGGCATGGGCCGGTTTACATTTCAAGGTATAATGAGGTTTTAAAGAGTCAAGGTTTCAAAACCAAAACTACATTGCGATACTGTTTCCAAGGTAGAGTTTTGTTTACACAAAATTAATTAAATCATTAAGATATGTAATTGATTTGTTATTTACATTTAATATATATTACAAAAATATAATTAATTGAAAGAATATTATAATTGAAAGGCTTTATTTTTATCTGGCATACGTGATGTATGTTGCTTAAAAATAAAATGTATTGTGTCCTGTTGAAAAGTTTGACCAAAGTCAAATTCAGTGTTGGGAAAGTTACTTTTAAAAGTAATGCATTACAATATTAAGTTACCTCCAAAAAAAGTAACTAATTGGCATCTGAGTTTCTGACTCAAACTGTTCCCACATAGGCGTCTACGCATAGAGTGCATAATGTGACTATGTTTAGTTTAATTCAGTACATAATTTTTATGTTTATGTACATAATTTTAAATCAAATTATTTAAACTAAAAAAGTAACTTGCATTACTTTTTTTTTAAAGTAACTCAAATATTAATGTGTACATTTAAAAAGTAATGCATTACTTTACTCGTTACTTCAGAAAAGTAATATTATTACGTAATGCACATTACTTGTAATGCGTTACTCCCAACAATGGTCACATTTTAGTGTTGCAGTGGCAGTACCTCAACATCATGAAACCCTGGTATTTTTACTTAAGGTTATCATAACGCCAAAATATCATACTGGCAAATACCTATTAACAAGAAGTGGCATTAGACATATATGCATATATTTCCATATACACGCTAAAAACAAACGGTGCTTAATAGCACTAAAAGTGGTTCTTGGCTCGTAATCATAGAGGAACCATTTTTAGTCCTATATAGCAGTGGTTCTCAAACTGGGAGCCAGGTTTATATGTAAACTTTCTATACAGTATGTTTTTTATAGGTATGCTCATATATGACCATTTATCAGATTTCTATATGGGACTGTTCATCCAGAATTCTTTAGACCAATACTGTAGGTGGTTTGTTAATTAACTCATGTTTAACACAGTATTCCAGATCTCATATTGATGCAAGATGCAAAAACTTTATGCGTGCTTATATTTTATTTTAAAACAAAGACTTCAGTTGACTTCAGTTTAGTCTGATATAGTTGTATATGTGCAGAAAAAACTACATAAAAATTGTAATTTTGAGACACAGTGTACAAACACCAAAGCTTATTGCATGTTAAGTGCAGAAAAAAGTGTCAATGAAAGATGCTTTTGATCCGCAGCGTGTATTATTAAACGAGAGGTGTGCATTCAAGAAAAGTCATTACGTAGTTTCCAGAAAAGACATTTTCAAGAAATCACAGCTACAGATTGTGTGATGTTGTCCCATTTTTGCTCCGAGGTGCGTTTTAACACCCTCTAGATGTTCCAACAATAGAAACACAGGCCCCTCCGTCGTGCAGCAGCCTATTACCGTCAGCTCATCTGCTCCAGTAAAGCTGCAAATTACTCAGCATCCCACTGGTGGCACATAGGGACCAAAAGTGTGAAATAATCCCTCACCGCGTCCTGTCAGCTCCACCGCTGCAGCTGTTTGTGCACCACTGTGTAGCTTTCTGTGGCCGTCTCTGTCTGGTTACATTTAAAAATACAGGTTTAGAAACGATGCCTCAGTGACATGTTTCCCAAAGTGTACCTGATCTACAGCAGTGGCGGCTGGTTTCTTCTTTTTTTGAGGGCGCTCGATGCAAAGTTCGTCACAACATGTATGTAGCTCGTCATGTGTGGTTCTTAATTTCAAAATATGTGTTCTGCGCGTCGAGAGATCGTGTGTGCATCACGTGTCTTGTCAAAATAAGTGCCTGCTGCAGATGCGTCTAAATGGTTTATGATAAAAGAGATACTCGCATCATCTCATGCATAATCCGAGTTTACTGTTAATGGGAGTGTCTTGCGTGTTTTTTTTTACGTGAGCATCTCTTTTATCATGAAAGGTTTTGACGCGTGTGCAGCAGGCACTTATTTTGACAAAACACGTGATGCACATGGTTCACATGACGCAACAAACACATATTTTGAAAACACAAGCAACACACATGACACTCCGAACACTTATTTTGAAATTGCACCCCTCGGATGAGCAGTCACAAGCAGCCACAGGTCTGCAGATATATTTTTGGTAACTAGCTCTCAGGGTACAGCATTGCTTGGGGATAGTAGGTCACTGGAAATGGTTTGCACAGCTACTCTATTTTTGGGCATATAATGCATCCCAAATAGAGAAGCCTGGGGCTAGTTGTCACAGCTTTTACTAAGGCTAGGGTAGGTTTTCTGTATAGACACACATATTAAGGTCTAAACTACAACATATATGTGTGTGTATGTATGTATATAGTTTTTGTCCAGGAACAAAGATTTAGTTATTTAAAATTGTGTGGGGCATGTTGTCACACGAGGTATATTTTCACAAAGAAACCTGTCTTTTCTGCAAAAATTCAGACAGTCATCAAACCATTGTTTTGGCCAGCAAATAGTGTCATGATACAGTAAGTGTACATCTGATGGGTTGTTAGAAATGTGACAACATGCCCCAGTTTGATCTGACAAAAAATGCTTACTAAGATATAACCACTGTGATAACCACCCAAGGCTCCCGTAAATTATATTCAAATTGTTTTCTGTGGTTTTAGGCATTTTTTATGTGGCCAACAAAAAAAAAATGCTTTTTTGCAACGTAAGAGTATAAACCAACATTGTTTATGCTTTATTGAAAGTGTCATTAACAATTTACCGGGACAAATCTCCCACAGCGTCATTCGCTCACATCACATATTGTCTCCATCGACTCCCCTCTGTGGATTTATGTGAACGGACTGAATATTTTATACGTCTGGTTGACACAATTTCCACTTCCAAAAATCACGTCATGTTGCGAAGATTACCTCACCCCTCCTTACGCACACACATACTCCTTTTTACGCACACACATACACACGAACATGATGTGAACATGCATTAATACAAACAACACATAATGACTGTGTTCTTTTGGGTGAGGTGTCTGCTCCATTACAGAGCTCGTTGAAGGAACACAGCATCCAGCCGAGATCCAGAGGGTGGGGTGGGAGGGGTCTGAGGGAACAAAACAATCCCAGAGGGTTTGCATGCAAGCTCGGCTCGACCAATCAGACGAAGCAATGAGCTCATTCTGATTCGGAAAAGGCACAGTATTGGCAGAGCTCTTCTCAAGAAGGACTCTCACCTGAATAATCGTGCGAAACGCAGCTCTTAACTGGGAATCATTTCAATCCGTGTGGTTCGTGGAGTCTTGCCAGGTTTCCTAACAATGCAGTTGTCCATCACACGGAATGCCATGGAATTTCTGGACTTTTCGGATGCTGCGCAGCATAGAAAGATGGTATTAGTCGAGGTTGATAAAAAATGGAGCTTGTAGACCTTTTGCGCTGAGCAGTCCATATAGGTCTTCTCTATCAGCCAGTGTTTTTTTTTTAATCTCATCAGCTATCTGGACTTACTTGTTCAAAATGCCTGAGGCAAATTATTTGCTGTCAGTTTCTTGGGGATATATAAAGGTGAGTTATTGACTGAATTCTGATATTGGAATGTTGTTGAAGGAGCCGTAAGCATTTATTATTGTGTAGTAGATTAAGCTAAATATATTTGTTTAAGTATAGCATTTTAAATGCACCATGTACATGACTGGATCGAGACACAGTGCCTCATTTTCATCAGCCCAACCGCAATTAGTTGTTCTCTGACAATAACAAATCAATTTAATGAGATTATTCTTTGTCATCAATAATCTTTGCTTGTCTTGTTGTGCTTAGGGAATAGAAATCTGCCTCTGTTTTAACCCGAAAGAGTCTTTGAATAACCCACATCACATGCTGTAGCCGAGCTCGTGTTTGTGTGCGCACATTTGTGGATTTATTTTTGAACATGCAGCGATTTTGTAATTCGTGCCTGCAAATCTCTTCAAAAATGAGAGAATGGATCCCTGTTATGTGGCGTCTATCTGGTCTGACCCAGCGGGTCATTTTGACCTGACATTTTTAGCAGTGTGAGAGCATTCACGTGTTCTCGGTTGTCTGAAGAATTCAACCTTGAAATGAAGGCATATCTGACAACAGATAGCATGGAGACAAGTAAAAGCTATTAACAATAAATAAAAAAAAATGGTGTTTTGTCATACATAAATTTTAAAGGTGGTTTTCTTAAAGGTTGGCACAATACCTCCACATAAGATATTTTTTTTCGAGTGGAATATATTTGCAGTGTAAATACGAAACGTGAAAAACGAACTGCTTAATATTTAGGTCTAAATCGCTGCATTTTTGTTTTTAATCCTCACGGTTTGATTTTCTTTCTCTCTACAGTTCAAAAGGATGTTGAACAGAGAATTGACTCACCTCTCAGAGATGAGCCGGTCTGGTAACCAGGTGTCTGAGTTCATCTCTAGTACATTCTTAGGTGAGTCTCCCACCCAAACATAGCAGAAAATCAACGCAAGTAGATGATAGTATTTCACAAATAGAAATTCAAGGTGGGGTGGGGGTTAAATATGTAAATTTCACAAAACCAGGACAAATGAAGTGCTGATTATCTACAAAAGCACATCAGTAGGTCGTGTGGCTGAATAATCGTGTCACAATGAGATCATTACTTGACCGTAGCCCACCACTGATTTACAAGACTACAAATCAGTGTCAGAAACCGCACATGCTGTGCTTTTGCAGATGACCGACTCTGATTTCTAGAACTTTCTCTGGACTCTTTCTGTGTATCGGTAGACAAGCAGCACGAGGTGGAGATGCCATCACCCCAGTCCCAGAAAGACAAGGAGAAGAAGAAAAGGCCGATGTCACAGATTAGCGGTGTTAAAAAGCTAACGCACAGTTCCAGCCTCACCAACTCGAACATTCCCAGATTTGGGGTTAAAACGGAAACGGAGGACGAGCTGGCCAAGGTTTCCGGCTGAATTCATAGTTTGTCATTAAAATAAAGCCAAAAATTAAAATGAAAGAAAACAACATATCTAACATCATGTCATCTTGTGTTATTTTAGGAGCTTGAAGATGTAAATAAATGGGGCCTTAATGTCTTCAAAATCTCGGAATTCTCTGGGAACAGACCTTTAACAGTTATGATGCACACAATATTCCAGGTACCTTGACATGTTTTCCCTTTTTCGCAGCCTTTTTATAAAGTATTCATTATTATTTCTCAGTACATCTAAAAGGACACAATGTGTGTGTTGTCTTCCCCGTAGGAGAGAGACTTGCTAAAGACATTTAAAATTCCCCTTGATACCTTTATCACCTATCTGATGACTTTAGAGGACCATTACCACATTGACGTTGCCTATCACAACAACATCCACGCTGCTGATGTCACGCAGTCCACTCACGTTCTGCTATCAACCCCTGCCCTTGAGGTACGATATTGTCCCAGCTCTGAGTGGATGTTTTTAATCATTGTTGTGGGTCAGTTTATGTATGATTATTTTTTACATGGATATTTATCTGTCCTTTTTATCGTTTTCAGGCTGTGTTTACAGATCTGGAAATTCTCGCTGCCATATTTGCCAGTGCGATCCATGACGTTGATCACCCTGGTGTCTCCAACCAGTTTCTCATTAACACTAGTAAGTTTAATCCAGTTATCTTTTACATGTATTATAAGAACTTTATAAGAACAGCTAACGTCATTGTTTTATTGTTTTTTTTACATAAGATAATGTAAATAATATTCTGTAAAAATTAGGGCTGTCAAAAGATTAATTGCGATTAATCACATACAAAATAAAAGTTTGTGTTTGCATAATATATGTGTGTGTGTGTGTGTGTGACTGTGTGTATATATATTATGTATATATAAATACACACATACATGTATGAATTTAAGATGTTATTTAGGTATATACATTTTTTATATTTATAATATTATAATTTATAATATAATTATCATTTATATATATATATATAAACATGTAAATATTTCTTAAATACAAACATTAATGTGTAGAAGGCTATCTTTGCCGCTACACGTGGGTTGCTGCCCAGTTTAATGTTTTTAATAATGCTGGGAAAAGAATCATCATGAATAATCGCATACAAAATAAAAGTGATTTTTAGCATAATATACAGGTGTGTGCTGTGTGTAATTATTATGTTTATATAAATACACACACATTCATGTATGTTTTTATGAAACATTAACATGTGTGTATATTTATTTATATATATTCTATATTGTATATAAATTAAATATAAATTATATCTGTATATCTATATATCTATCTGTCTATCTATCTATCTATCTATATATATATATATATATATATATATATATATAGATAGATAGATAGATATAGATAGATATAGATATAGATATATTGTGAAATGTATATATGTATGTGAGTGTGTTTAAATATACATAATAATTACACACAGCACGCACACATATATTATTTATGCTAAAAATCACTTTTATTTTGTATGCGATTAATCACAATAACTCTTTTCCCAGCACTAGTTTTTAATGTTATATAGCCATGTTTAAATAAAGGCTTTTTATATTATTATATTATTTTTTGGATTTCCTTTTTTGACATTTTGTATAACCTATACCAAAGAGCACCTTCAATTTTTTCTAAATAATTTCTTAATTCCTGATTTATTAATTCCTGATTTAATTAATGTGTGTGTATTTATATATATAAAATAATTATACACAGTGCACACACATAAATTATGCAAAAACTTTTATTTGTATGTGATTAATCGCAATTAATCTTTTACCAGCCCTGGTAAAAATATAACTTAATATAGCAAACTTCAATAACAAAGATTAGCTTTTTTGCGATGTCCAGTTTTTGATGTCGCTCACTTTTAGTTCAAACGTTGTGGTCTAAAGAAAAATCATTACGTGTTTAAGCCGCTATCACGTGTCGCAACATTCAATCGGATGGTTTTGTGATGCACGTGATTGGATCTGTGGGTGTATGTGATTCCCAGTGTCCCACTCACACTGATGTTCAATCTTGACTAATGTAGAGGGGTTGAAAGACCACCGGTGCTTGTCACAAGCTCAGACGGGAGCCTTATGTTAATGTCATGAGGTCTTCAGACTTGGTCTGAATGAGTCCCTAATGTACAATACTCTGGACTTCTTAAAGGAACAGTACCCATTATTGGGATATTCACTTAGCTTCATGTCATCACATGCTTGTATGTTGTTTTCAGAAGGACAATGCAGCGTTCATCCACAATCTCACAATTACGTGAGCTTCAGTAGAGGCAAAGATTATGCATAAAAGGAACTTTAGTGTGTCTTTCATACCAAGCTATTGTATAGCTTTAGAAATATAGTGCACAAGTCATATTATTGAGTTTTATGCTGTTTGTACTGGATTATACCTAAATCAATTACCTAAATTATTTTCTTTATCCTATTAGCATTATTTTAGTTAAAATTGAGAAAACAACCAATATATGTGACCCTGGACCACAAAACCAGTCATAAGTAGCGTGGGTATATTTGTAGTAATAGCCAAAAATACATTGCAGGGGTAAAAATGATCGATTTTGTATTTAAAAAAATTATTAGGATATTAAGTAAAGATCATGTTGTATACAAATATGTTGTACTTTTCCTATCGTTAATATATCACTAATGAACTTATCATTATGTGTTGTTAGGCAATTTTCTCACTATTCAGATTTTTTGCACCCTCAGATTACAGATCTTTTTCAAATAGTTGTATCTAGGACAAAACTTAACAAACCATACATCATTGGAAATTGTTTTTATTTAGCTTTCATGTGATCTCTACATCTCAATTAATAAAAATGAACCATTATGACACATATAAATAAAAATGATAGTGCCCCACTGTGGACTAGCACTTGGAATGCAGTATTTCCTCATCCTTCTAAATAAAAGTATTAAAAAAGGCAAAAATGAATTTTTGATCTGATGAAAGAAAGATAGCAAGTTTATAAATAATTATTCCACCTCTTTTCTCTCTTTTCACCTTCTCGCTTTCTCTTTTCAGACTCTGAGCTGGCTCTCATGTATAATGACTCGTCTGTGTTGGAGAATCATCACCTGGCTGTAGGTTTCAAACTGCTGCAGGAAGAGAACTGTGACATCTTCCAAAACCTCACCAAGAAACAGAGACAGTCACTCCGCAAGATGGTCATAGACATTGTAAGTCATCATATCAAGTGTTTCATTGGCCATCTTTTTTGACCTAGAATGTATCATATTAGACTATTATAAATGTGAATGGGACACTAAACTTTCCTTTTAACATAGTGATAACAGAATAGAATTAATGTTATAAGGAAATTGGGATTATAAGGACTCTCTCTTCAGGTTCTGGCCACAGATATGTCTAAACACATGAATTTGTTGGCGGATTTAAAAACCATGGTGGAGACCAAAAAGGTGACCAGTTCAGGGGTACTATTACTGGACAACTACTCAGACCGGATACAGGTTTGTCATTTATGAATCTTTTAAAGGGACGCTCCACTTTTTTTGAAAATATTTTAAATAGGAAAAATATCTAAACTCTTTTGTTATTTTTAGCTCGATGCTAATGATCTAATCAGATTCAATGGATTATGCTAAGCTATGCTAAAAGTGGTAGCGCCAGACCCAGAGATCAGCTGAATGGATTCCCAAACTGTGGAATTCCAATGTGACCCTGGACCACAAAACCAGTCATATTTTTGAAAATCTTGAATCTGAGGGTGCAAAAAAAATCTAAATTTAAGAAAATCGTAAAGTTTTCCAAATAAAATCATTAGCAACACATATTGCTGATGATGATAAATATATTTTGTATATTTATATTTTTTATATATTTACGGTAGGAAATTTACAAAATATCTTCATGAAATATGATCTTTACTTAATTTCCTAATGATTTTCGGCATAAAAAAATAAATACTTTTGGGGAGTCTTTCAATCTGTAAGATTTAAAAATTTACAAAATGTTAAAGGAAAACACCACAGTTTTTCAATATCTTACTATGTTCTTACCTCAACTTAGAGAGATTAATACAAACTTATATTTTTTCAATCCTTACACTTTTAATCTTTGTACAGCGCCTCATGAATGTGTTAGCATTTTAGCCTAGCCCCATTTATTCCTATGGCTCCAAACAGGGATGAATTTAGAAGCCACCAAACACTTCCATGTTTTCCCTATTTAAAGACTGTTACATGAGTAATTACACCAGTAAGTATGCTGGCACAAAATAAAACTTTTGTTTGGAGCCATAGGAATGAATGGGGCTAGGCTAAATGCTAACACATTCAAGAAGTGCTGTACAAAGATTAAAAGTGCACGCATTGAAAAAAGCTAGGTAATCAAGTTAATGTAAAAACATAGTAAAATATTGAAAAACGGTGGTGTCTTTCTTTAATCAAAATGTAAATATGCATGAATCTTAATATAAAAAGAGTGTCTAATTGTGAG
Organism: Paramisgurnus dabryanus; assembly: GCF_030506205.2. Taxonomy (NCBI): domain Eukaryota; kingdom Metazoa; phylum Chordata; class Actinopteri; order Cypriniformes; family Cobitidae; genus Paramisgurnus; species Paramisgurnus dabryanus. The sequence continues at coordinate 10,075,385 of NC_133347.1, forward strand.
TTTTTGAATCTCAGGTTTTGCAGAACATGGTGCACTGTGCAGACCTCAGCAACCCCACCAAGCCCCTTCAGGTGTACAGACAGTGGACGGACCGAATCATGGAGGAGTTCTTTAGTCAAGGGGACAGAGAGAGGGAGCGTGGTATGGAGATCAGCCCCATGTGTGACAAGCACAATGCATCGGTCGAGAAGTCCCAGGTAAGACAGGCTGGAATCCACAGAGGTGTTAAGTACTCGAGTAAATGTACTTCGTTACTGTACTTAAGTATTTTTTGGGCTACTTTGTACTTGTACTGAGTATCAAAAATATAAGCAACTTTTACTCTCTACTCAATTACATTTTTGATCGGGTATTTGTACTCTTTACTCCACTACATTTGAAATGACACTTAACGTTACTCGCTACATTGTTTATTCGTCAAATAAAAACGAGACGAAAGTGTCAGAGGGTGATGATGGATAGAATCTGTGGTCGCGAGGTTACACGCACACACATTTGGCGCTGCGCAGAGCAATCGTATGAAATCAAAGTACTTTGAGAGCGAATCAAATGCATATGGAGAAGTCTGGTCTCGCGGTACTTTGATGTCAAACGCTGAATGGTTTGCGTTGAGCCACCGTAGCGGGACATCTGCGTGCTGCGTATGTCATAAACTGTAGAGAAAAGTTCGCGTCTGGTCTGAGAGAAGAGATAAAGAGCAAACATATGGATGCATATCACATTTGCTTCAATCAAGGGACCCTTTGTTAAACATGTGATGCTACAATCAAAACAAAAGTGATGCTTGATTGCAGGAGGGTCATCCCGCAACTCAAAGGCAAGCACAAATGTTTATCTACTCTGATGCTACTTTATCAGCTAACATGAGCTGGTAAGTTTCATAACTTGATATAACTTACTATATAAGCCAAAATAAACCAGCGAGGTCCTGTACTGATTGCCCGAGTAACTTAAGTACATTATAAGATTGATAATAAGTGTACAATTTCACTGTCCTCACATTTAATCAAGTATGCTGTAATGTATTTAATGTAAAGAGGGATGCATGACGGAAGAAATGTAGTGCACTTGTGAGAGAGTCGTGTTACGTACTACATGTGTTTACAATTAATCTTTCAAATGAACAACTTCACGTTTTTAATATGCATTATCATATTTCTGTTAGTGTAATTTTAGTTTACTGGAATTTTTTATATATTAAAATTATATCTTTTTTAGGATAGGCCTATATAAGAATATTTGGTAACACTTTACAATAAGGTTCATTAGTTAACAGAAGTTAATGTATTAACCAACTTCAACAAACCATGAGCAATACATTTGTTACATTATTTCTTCATCTTTGTGAATGTTAGTTAATAAAAATGTAAGCTTTAATTGTTTGTTCATGTTAGTTCAGAGTGCATTAACTAATGTTAACAAGATTTTAATAAAGTATTAGTAATTGTTGAAATTAACATTAACAATGATGAATAAATGCTGTATAAGTGCAGTTCATTATTAGTTCATGTTAACTAATGTAGCTAACTAATGTTAACTAATGAACCTTATTGTAAAGTGTTACCATATATTTATATCACAAAGTTAGGCTATATATTTTTCAGCATGGCACATTCAAGTACACAATGACACTAGACTAAAATTAAATGGGTTTAAATTAAATTTAATGTAGATTTCTAGACTAAAATCTCATGGCATTTAGTTGAATAAAATTAGACTAAAACTAAATCAATTCAGATGACAAAAATATGACTAAAACTAAATTAAATTTTAGTCAAAAGACTATGACTATGTTTAATCTGTGTTTGTTCTGCCAGGTCAAAATTTTGAGGTGTTTGATTTCTTTTCTATATTAGGAAATAAAACCTCATAAATAAACTTTCTTAGTTTTCACTGCCCAGACCTACAATGTCTCTTTGTGTTGAGGACTAGCGCATCTTTGAGCCAACATTCAGTACGAGTAAAAATACTTGAGTACTTTTAAATTGGGTTACTTTAATACTTTTACTCAAGTCGTATTTAAATTGGTGACTTGTAACTTGTAGTGGAGTAATTTTTACAGTAAGGAATTTGTACTTTTACTCAAGTATGGCTTTAAGCTACTCTTTACACCTCTGGGAATCCAGAGATTTCAACACTTAAAATGTAAACATGATTGTGTTCCTTAATGACTATGCCATTTCAAGAAACTAATTACAATTTCTCTTTAGGTGGGCTTTATTGATTACATTGTGCACCCGTTGTGGGAAACATGGGCAGATCTGGTACACCCAGACGCCCAAGATATCCTGGACACGCTGGAAGATAACAGGGAGTGGTACCAGAGCACCATTCCCCAAAGCCCCTCTCCAGCTCTGGACACCAACAGCGACGGCCGACGTACCACCGGCCAGGAAAAGTTCCAGTTTGAATTGACTCTAGAGGAGGACGGAGAATCAGACACGGAGAAGGACAGCGGATCTCCTCCTGATGATGAGGAGGAGGAGGATGAAGAAGAGGAGGAGGAGGAGGAAAACAGCTGCAGTGACTCCAAAACCCTTTGCACACAGGACTCTGAATGTACAGAGATCCCACTGGATGAGCAGGTGGGAGATGAACAGGAAGAGGAGGAGGAGGATGAAGAGGAGGAACAGGAAGAGGAAAGGGAAATATCAGAACCTTGTGTTTTAGAGGAGGAAGAAGAGGAGGATGAGGAAGAGGACACTGCCAACACATAACACAGTATGACACAGCACCTGAACTTTTTTATATTAGAGATGAGAAACATTTATGGTTAAGACATTAGATTTTCTCATTGTCTATTTTGCATACGTCGTTGTTTTGAAAGTGCTTTTTAATGTTCGCCTTTTGAACCTGGTTTTATTTTACATTGCTCACTCTTTTATTTCTTTTGAAGTTTTAACAATTTTTGCACTCAGGAATATCTTTTCCACTTTCACCTTTCACTCATACTTACAAGATAAATGAAAGGTTGAAAAAGCTTGTTTGTAAGGTACTGTTTTTTTTTTTTTTTTTGACTGAATCAGTATTTCAGTTGTGTGCTTTTTACTGATTTTTCGCCAACAAGACACTACTTCAATCTGTCTGAACGAAAGAGATCATTCAAAGCATTTCAGCAGACAAACATTTTGGTAGAGATTACTACATGCTTTGAACCTCACGTCTTCCTTGATGCCTTGAATGTGTTATTTACCTGGATTTTGTTGTCTGTTTTTAGCGCATTATTCACAATGAATGGACATTTTACCAAAGTGAAGTAAAAACTCATTTAATTTGATCATGTTTGCAGTAATTATGAGATTATGAATCTATAATCTTGCTTTTTTATCCATTCCAAATCTGAAAATAATATTTTAAAAAACATCTACTGTAGATTTCATGTAGTTAATTTAAACATGGTGATATGTGTTTAAAGACAAATTTCAACCTTAAAGGTGCATTGTGTACATATTAGGAGGATATATTGACTGAAATGCAATATAAAATACATAACTAAACTGCAAAAAATGACTTTCTTACTTAGTATTTTGGTCTTGTTTTCAGTAGAAATATCTAAAAAAAATCTTAAATCAAGATGTATTTTCTTGATCAGCAAAATGACCTAAGAAAATAAATCTTTTTTTATACAAAAAATATACAATTTAAATAAATTTGTGCTTAAAACAAGCAAAATTATCTGCCTGTGGGGAGAGAACATTTTGCTTGAATGAAGTGTTTGAGAAAAAAATTAAACTTATTTCAAGATTTTTTTTCTCACCCCATTGGCACATATTGTTGCTTGTTTTAAGCACACAATCACTTAAATTGTATATTTTTTTGTCTAAAAACTAGACTTATTTTCTTGGGTCATTTTGATCATCAAGAAAAAGCATCTTAATTTAAGAATATTTAGATATTTCTACTGAAAACAAGACAAAAATACTAAGTAAGAAAGTCAGTGTACACTGAAAAAATTATTTTCAAGAAAAAAACATTCTTTGTATTTTTGTCTTGTTTTTAGTAAAAATATCAAATTAAATTAGGATGCTTTTTCTTGATGAGCAAAACGACCCAAAAAAAAATCTCATTTGTAGACCCAAAATATTATATTTAAGTGATTTTTTTGTATAAAACAAGCAAAAAAATATTTTTGCTTGTTTTATGCACAAAATCACTTAAATGTGTCATTTTTGGTCTAAAAACTAGACTTATTTTCTTGGGTCATTGTGCTTATCAAGAAAATATATCTTGATTTAAGAATTTTTAGATATTTTTACTGAAAACAAGAAAAAAATACTAAGTAAAAATCATATTTTGCAGTGTTTTTGTCATTATGTTGTCTCAGACAATGACTTATTTGTCATGTGTTAGCAACCGCAGCTTCTCTATGTGTTTTAAAAAAGGGAGGGGTGAGCGCTGGACTGAGCTGTTAGTTGCAATTCTCAATCTCACCACTAGATGCCCCTTAAATCTACACACTGCACCTTTAAACATATTTTTCTGTCAAGAACAACAAATTGAGTCTGATTCAGCCATAAATGTTTGTTGACTACCAAAAATGTGCAAATACACTCCTGCAGTGGATTAAAATGAATCTTGGGTGTTACATAATAATAATATTATAAAATAATCACTACAAATTATATTTCTGTTAGTAATATATGAAGTATTTTTATCATTCTTTTTTTATTTATATTCTGGCTGTTTGTTTAGGCTTTCTTACTCTTATTGTTCACGTCTATGTTCGATTCCATATGTCTGCGGCCTCAACTGACATAAACGCTGGAGGTTTTTCTGTTTTCACAATCACACAACAAAGCCTCAATGTGAGTGTGGACTGTGTTTTTTTATATATTTATTTTTATGTTTTTTTTTACTTTGCCAAACATTTCCATTCATAATGACTTGATTGCTGCTGTATTTATGTTTGCCAAGTGTCCTACTGTCCAAGTATCCTCATTTTCTATCATTTTCCTGCTAGCATTATTTATTAATGCTCTTTGATGTGCTTGTAGCATATTAAAGCATTTGAATCAAATCGTAGCATCAGCAATGCAGGCTTATGAGTCCGGTCTCCTGAATACGTGACCCTGCCTGTGAAAACCAAGTTAAAGATTGACTTTTTTACATAAAATCATCCTACATAATGTGAAATTATATCCTTGATATCTTTAATATTGACAGACAGAGTAAGGTCATAAGACTTTGATGCTTGATATCTTTAACCTGTATTTCACAGACAGGATCACATATATATTATTTTATTTATACATATGCAGTAAATATGAATCAAATGTATAAAAGTCTGTATGATATCGAAGCCTTTTAAAACTGCGCCCATACTTTTTTCGTTTTATTTAGGTTTTTTAAATGTTGTTTCTCATTTCTGTCTGTTTACATACACACACACACACACACACACATATTTATTGTGCTGTACAGTACATATTGTTGCTCTTACCATGTTGTTGTAAATGATTATATCATCCCTTTTGGTGATGGTGTTGTATTATGAAACTCTTGCTGAGAGAATGTTTGTTATTCTTAGTATATATAATAATCCCATTGTTATGTGTCTCTAGAGAGATTGCGTAGAGAAAGGGGAAGCCAAACTATATAGTCATTATTTTTTTTATTTCCATTCTTTCTTTTTTTAAAGAAAGTGGTTCAGTGGCCTGAGGGTTGTGCCTTACAGATAGATCTTTAGTTTTTAACCTCTTGCTGCACTAAAGTAACTGCTGGTTGAAAATATTGACCTACAGTTGATGTTTGTCGTGTTCCTCCTGTATATGTGGGATAAAACGAAACGAAACCTGTTTTATAGACAAAAGTGTCAGACCTCATCAGACAGGGTAAAGCGGGCCGCGGTGCGGTGGGTTTAAGGCCAGCTGTAAACACCTCCATCATATTTCCGTCCATGCTGTGTTTATTTGACTGAAATATAACAGGCATTCTTCTGGATTATCACGAACATTTTTTGTGTTCATGCAATATGAACGAATGAAAAACATTTGTGTTTTGGATAATAACAGGACACTATGATGTCTAGATTTTAAGAGGGAACATCTTCACCAAAACCCAAATCTTCAAGTTTGGACTCATTTTGACACGTATACTGTAGATTCTCGCCGGAAATGGATGAAATCAGTGTGTCCTTTTTTGTTATCTTTTTCAATCACAAGAGAAATACACAAACAGATTTGAAAAAAGATATTTAGCGATAACTATTTTTCTGTTGTGCGACTTGAATGACTAATTGTCTGGAGGTTTCACAAGACGGTGTAGTTGTTTATCGAGCTCATTGTTTATTGCAGTCTATTGGATAGAACTGTAGAGATAAAATTTACGTACGAAAACTGGTAAAATCCAATAAAAATGTTTTTATATGCACCAAAATAAAAGCATGGGTTGACTCTATGATTATGACTCTTGTTTTATTTGAAAATGACCTCTCTCGATTTTATTGTAATAAATTGAATGTGAGTGCTGGGCGATACTGGCCAAAATTCATATTCCTTTTTATACGCAGTATACGATAAATATCTCTGAACCTCCAAAAATAATTTTTAAGAAAAAAATTATTTGTATTTTTGTCTTGTTTTCAGTAAAATGATTAAGATGATTTTAAGATGATTAAGACAATTAAACAAAACAAACCAAATTTAAGTGATTTTGTGCACAAAACAAACCAAAAAATCTGCCAATGGGGTAAGCAAATTTTTATTACATTTTTCTTGAAAGTGTTTAAGAAAAATGTTCAAGATTTTTTTGCTTACCCCATTGGCAGATTTTTTTTTTGCTTGTTTTATGCACAAAATCACTTAAATTTGATATTTTTGGTCTAAAAACTAGACTCATTTTCTTGGGTCATTTTGCTCATCAAGAAAAAGCATCTTAATTTAAGAATTTTTTGATATTTTTACTGAAAACAAGACAAAAATATATTTTTTTAAATATTTTTTGCAGTGTGTAGTTTCTATAAAGTGTAATAGTCAAGTGTAAAAAGTCAAAGCCTCATGCAAGATGTCACAAACATATTTGTTAAAGGGGACATATCATGAAAATCTGACTTTTTTCATGTTTAAGTGCTATAATTGGGTCCCCAGTGCTTCTACACTGCAAAAAATAATTTTTTTCAAGAAAAAAAATTCTTAGTATTTTCCTCGTTTTCAGTAAAAATATAAAAAAATTCTTAAATTAAGATGCTTTTTCTAGATGAGCAAAACGACCTAAGAAAATAAGTCTAGTTTTTAGACCAAAAATATCAAATTTAAGTGATTTTGTGCACAAAACGAGCCAAAAAAATCTGCCAATGGGGTAAGCAAATTTTTCTTACATTTTTCTTGAAAATGTTTGAAGAAAAATGTTCAAGATTTTTAATTTTTTTGCTTGTTTTATGCACAAAATCACTTAAATTTGATATTTTTGGTCTAAAAACTAGACTCATTTTCTTGGGTCATTTTGCTCATCAAGAAAAAGCATCTTAATATAAGAATTTTTTGATATTTTTACTGAAAACAAGACAAAAATATTTTTTTTTAAATATTTTTTGCAGTGTGTAGTTTCTATAAAGTGTAATAAACATTTATATGCAAGTCAAAGCCTCATGCAAGATGTCACAAACATATTTGTTAAAGGGGACATATCATGAAAATCTGACTTTTTTCATGTTTAAGTGCTATAATTGGGTCCCCAGTGCTTCTACACTGCAAAAAATATTTTTTTTTCAAGAAAAAAATTTCTTAGTATTTTCGTCGTTTTCAGTAAAAATATAAAAAAATTCTTAAATTAAGATGCTTTTTCTAGATGAGCAAAACGACCTAAGAAAATAAGTCTAGTTTTTAGACCAAAAATATCAAATTTAAGTGATTTTGTGCACAAAACGAGCCAAAAAAATCTGCCAATGGGGTAAGCAAATTTTTCTTACATTTTTCTTGAAAATGTTTGAAGAAAAATGTTCAAGATTTTTAATTTTTTTGCTTGTTTTATGCACAAAATCACTTAAATTTGATATTTTTGGTCTAAAAACTAGACTCATTTTCTTGGGTCATTTTGCTCATCAAGAAAAAGCATCTTAATATAAGAATTTTTTGATATTTTTACTGAAAACAAGACAAAAATATTTTTTTTAAATATTTTTTGCAGTGTGTAGTTTCTATAAAGTGTAATAAACATTTATATGCAAGTCAAAGCCTCATGCAAGATGTCACAAACATATTTTTTAAAGGGGACATATCATGAAAATCTGACTTTTTTCATGTTTAAGTGCTATAATTGGGTCCCCAGTGCTTCTACACTGCAAAAAATATTTTTTTTTTCAAGAAAAAAATTTCTTAGTATTTTCGTCGTTTTCAGTAAAAATATAAAAAAACTCTTAAATTAAGATGCTTTTTCTAGATGAGCAAAACGACCTAAGAAAATAAGTCTAGTTTTTAGACCAAAAATATCAAATTTAAGTGATTTTGTGCACAAAACGAGCCAAAAAAATCTGCCAATGGGGTAAGCAAATTTTTCTTACATTTTTCTTGAAAATGTTTGAAGAAAAATGTTCAAGATTTTTAATTTTTTTGCTTGTTTTATGCACAAAATCACTTAAATTTGATATTTTTGGTCTAAAAACTAGACTCATTTTCTTGGGTCATTTTGCTCATCAAGAAAAAGCATCTTAATATAAGAATTTTTTGATATTTTTACTGAAAACAAGACAAAAATATTTTTTTTTAAATATTTTTTGCAGTGTGTAGTTTCTATAAAGTGTAATAAACATTTATATGCAAGTCAAAGCCTCATGCAAGATGTCACAAACATATTTGTTAAAGGGGACATATCATGAAAATCTGACTTTTTTCATGTTTAAGTGCTATAATTGGGTCCCCAGTGCTTCTACACTGCAAAAAATATTTTTTTTTCAAGAAAAAAATTTCTTAGTATTTTCGTCGTTTTCAGTAAAAATATAAAAAAATTCTTAAATTAAGATGCTTTTTCTAGATGAGCAAAACGACCTAAGAAAATAAGTCTAGTTTTTAGACCAAAAATATCAAATTTAAGTGATTTTGTGCACAAAACGAGCCAAAAAAATCTGCCAATGGGGTAAGCAAATTTTTCTTACATTTTTCTTGAAAATGTTTGAAGAAAAATGTTCAAGATTTTTAATTTTTTTGCTTGTTTTATGCACAAAATCACTTAAATTTGATATTTTTGGTCTAAAAACTAGACTCATTTTCTTGGGTCATTTTGCTCATCAAGAAAAAGCATCTTAATATAAGAATTTTTTGATATTTTTACTGAAAACAAGACAAAAATATTTTTTTTAAATATTTTTTGCAGTGTGTAGTTTCTATAAAGTGTAATAAACATTTATATGCAAGTCAAAGCCTCATGCAAGATGTCACAAACATATTTTTTAAAGGGGACATATCATGAAAATCTGACTTTTTTCATGTTTAAGTGCTATAATTGGGTCCCCAGTGCTTCTACACTGCAAAAAATATTTTTTTTTTCAAGAAAAAAATTTCTTAGTATTTTCGTCGTTTTCAGTAAAAATATAAAAAAACTCTTAAATTAAGATGCTTTTTCTAGATGAGCAAAACGACCTAAGAAAATAAGTCTAGTTTTTAGACCAAAAATATCACATTTAAGTGATTTTGTGCATAAAACAAGCAAAAAAATCTGCCAATGGGATAAGCAAAAAAAATCTTAAACATTTTTCTTAAACACTAAATTCAAGAAGAATTCAAGAAAAATTTGCTTACCCCATTGGCTGATTTTTTTGCTTGTTTTATGCACAAAATCACTTAAAAAAAGCAGCACACCTACAAAGCTACATTTTTAACATGCTATAATAAATTATCTATAGGGTATTTTGAGTTAAAACTTCACATATGTACTCTGGGGACAACAAATATTTATTTGCCATCTTAAAAAAAGTCTTGTGAAATGTCCCCTTTAAAACAGCATGGGGCGGTTTCCTGGACAGGGATAAGCTTAAGCCAGGACTATGCTTAGTTTAAATACGAAATATAACTAGCATATACAAACATATCTTACTAAAAACATTACTTGTGTGCATTTTGATGCAAAACAAAGGGCACTGATGTATTTTAATATATGTCAGTGCAGGTTGTTTTCAGTTTGGACAGCTCTTACATTTATTTTAGTCTAGGACTAGTCTAATCCCTTTCTGGGAAACCACCCCCATATGTTTGAATAGAGCTTCTGTTGCAAAAATCAGATCATATAGACAAAAACGCCCACCCCTATTTGAATAGGACCAAGTCGAATACCTTATAAAGAACGAATCTGGACATCAGGATCATGTCAAGGCCACGTTTATTTTGTCCATACTTTGTTTGTGCATACAATCGCATTCAAACATTTTCAACCAAACTTATCAGTAAAATGCAAGTACAATATCCTCTCTATACATTACACACAAGTTAAACAAGTATATAGGATTTATACATTTGTAGATGTTTTTTAATTCCCCTGAGAGGCATGGGAATGATTGTGAATCCTAAAATGCAACAAATTTCTGCTTCGCTAAAATATATTGCGGTTTATATGATATAACACAGCAACCCCTGACACTATACAGTATATTGATATAAAGCAGAAAAGGAAAGACAAAGTTTGCTGTTGTTTTTGGCACAATTTTGCTAGTTTGCTACGGTATGTCAGCTGTCTTAACACAGGAAAACAGGAATTGTAGCCAGGTCAAAGATTTGGGGTTCAGTATTTTCTGCCTCAGAATACAGAAGCTTGGCAACAGCACTCGAGCCACAAAAGCAAACAGCCTGGATAGTAAACACTAGCAGCTACAGTCAGACTGTTGAGGGGGCGTAGGGTTGTCGGTCAGTCTGGTAGTCGGCGTTCCCGTGGTAACGGAAGGGTCAGCCTCGAGTGTATCAGACATCTTGTCACAAATGATGTCCACCAAACGTTCGAATGTCTGCTTGACGTTGATATTGTCTTTTGCGCTCGTCTCGAAAAACTCAAAACCTTTTGATAAAGAGAAACGTGCAGTTAGAAGCTAGAATTGTGACCCTGGACCACAAAACCAGTCATAAGTACGGGTATATTTGTGGCATTAGCCAAAAATACATTGTATGGGTCAAAATTGTTAATTTTTTTATGCCAAAAATCATTAAGATATTAAGTAAAGATCATGTTTCATGAAGATACATGTATTGTAATTTTCTTACTGTAAATATGTCACAAACATATTTATTATGAGTAATATGTGTTACTAAAGACTTAATTTGGCGATTTTCTCAATATTTCGATTTTTTCAACCTCTGATTCCAGATTTTTAAGTAGAATTGTATCTCGGCCAAATATTGTCCAGTCCTAACAAACCATACAATGAAAATCTCAATTTCAAAAAATGACCTATATAACTTGTTTCATTGTCTACAATTAATACATACAACCAAAGTTTATTTCATCTTCTCGGACATCCAGAGATTCACTCACCTAGTTGTTCGGCTAATAACCTTCCACTTTCCACAGACATGATCCTCTCCTCCTCCATATCACATTTGTTTCCTGCAAGGATCACCTGTGCATTGTCCCAAGAGTACGTCTTAATCTGGGTCGCCCTGACATGAGACAAGATGGCCGACATGCTTGTTATCACTCAAAATGCAACTGATGCATCTCCCAGTACAACATGTGCCAGACTTTCACTGTCACACTGAAGCAATGAGAACAAGTTGATTCTTACATAATCTGGGATGAAAGGTAACTTGTAAATTCTAGATTTAATAGTAACTCTGTTGCCGTTAAAGGAATGTAACTGTAGCACATTGTTGTACTTTTTATACAACAATTTTGGGTAATCTGTCCTTAGAGGTAAGTGCTACAAATTCATTTAGACCTTTAAAGCATGCAGTATATAGTATATATATTATAATGAAAAATATTATATATGTATGTTTTACAAAACAGTAAATCAAATCAATGGACAAATCCAATTTGACACACTTACCTTAAAGGATTAGTACATTTTCTTAAAAAGAAAACATCCAGATTATTTACTCACCACCATGTCATCCAAAATGTTGATGTCTTTCGTTGTTCAGTCGAGAAGAAATTATGTTTTTTGAGAAAAACATTTCAGGATTTTTCATTTTAATGGACTTTAATGGACCCCAACACTTCACAGTTTTAATGCAGTTTAAAATTGCAGTTTGAAAGGACTCAAAAACGATCTCAAATGAGGCATAAGGGTCTTAACAAGCGAAACGATTGTCATTTTTGGCAAGAAAAAAAATGCACTTTTAAAACCGCAACTTCTCTTCTTCCTCCGGCTGTGTGACGAGCCAGCGCGACCTCATGTAATTGCATAATGACGTCAAAGGTCACGTGTTACATATATGAAACGCACATTTGCGGACCATTTTAAACAATAAACTGACACAAAGAAATTAATTAGTATCATTCCACATACAACAACGTCAGAACGGTCCTCTTTCTCCAGACTTGTAAACACTGGGGCGGTTTTCGATGCGTCATCCGTGACCTCTTGACTTGTTGGTGCTGGTGCGTCACAGGACCGGAGGAAGATGAGAAGTTGTGATTTAAAAGTGAATATTTGTTATTTTTCTTGCCAAAAATGACAATCGTTTTGCTAGTTAAGACCCTTATGCCTCGTTTGAGATCGTTTAGAGAAACTGCAATTTTAAACTGCATTAAAACTGTTAAGTATTGGGGTCCATTGAAGTCCATTAAAATGAGAAAAATGCTGAAATGTTTTCCTCAAAAAATATAATTTCTTCTCGACTGAACAAAGAAAGACATCAACAATTTGGATGACATGGTGGTGAGTAAATTATCTGGATTTTTTTTTAGAAAATTGACTAATCCTTTAAAGGCGGGGTGCATGATTTTTGAAAAACACTTTGGGAAAGGGAGTCAGGTTGAGTACTGCAACACACTTGTCTACTAACCGACATCGTTGCCTGGGTTCCGTATGTAGTCTATCAAAAGAAGGTCCAGATTCTATTGGGGTAGGGGCGTGTTTGTTTAGGTGATTTCAAGAGATCTTTTCAGAGATCATGCACCCTGCCTTTAAATCAGGGTTTACCAAACAGGGGGCTCGTGAGTCAATTATAAAATCATGAAATGTAAATAAATAAATATATTTTTTTAAATCAAATAAAAATCTTAATAAAACATTTTCTAACAAAATATTTATTATAAAACGGGCAGTTCTGGTTCTTCATTCTGATTGGTTGAAACGCGTTCTAAGCCGTGATAAAATACACCGGTAACCTCACGGTTCAGACCACATTACAGAAGTATCACTGCGCCCTTGTTGCTGCGTGATTTATGAAAATAAACACCAGTGTCTTTAATCATATTTTTAATTTGTTAATATATTGTTATTGAGTCATCTCGTTGATAAAGAGAAAACGTTGTCTGAGGAGTTTATAAGTCAAGTTCAAACGTCCGCTATTATCCACTGGGTGGCGATCTTACCCAACTTAAACACGGACGCATTCACTCAACACTGAAAACACAGCGTGTAAGTTTTGATGGCTTTGAATCTGATCTCTTACATAAGTTCTTCACAAAAATGGAATTATCTCCGCTTTTAGCTAAAAAATTGAGAGGTGATAAGAGAACAAATGAAGGTAGGATGAAACGTTTTTTTGTTTGAAAGCGGATGGTCTGTTCTTTCATTTGATATTTTATGTTTATTTAAAGAAGATAATTTTTCTGCAAGGCATTAAACTAAAACAAAAAAAGAGTTCAGCATGCTTCCAAGCATATTTGATCATCAACTCAACAGTTGCACAATATAAATGTTAATGTATTAATAAGATGAATGGTGATTTACAAAATAAACACCACAGTCTTAAATCATATTTTCATGGTGTCTTTGCTGTGTCTGTGTTGGTTGGGAACTGCGCTCTGTTTCAGTCACACTTAATTCTGAGGAACTACTTTGTTTGGCGGAAGAGTAATATTTGTACTAATATAATTACAACTTATTTGTGTTTTGTTTTATAAAATCCCGCTAACGTTATGCATATGAAGTAACCATTTTATAAACTCCGCTTCACGTCGTGCCTAACAACGCCCCTTAGCTGTTATAAAATGCACTGGTAACCCACAGCTTCTTGGGGTTTATTGCTTTATTTTATAAGTTTAATCTGGATGTCATGTGGCCATTACACAACACTACAATATATCAGAAAAAATGCAAAATGGAAAAATATGATTTATCTATCAATAAAAATAATAAAAACTTTAAAATTGATGAAAAATAAATATTTTTAGTTAAACGTGCAAATGTGCTATTGCAATATTTACCTCATTGGTTACTTCAAGTAAATAATTTAGGTCAAGGGGGGTCGGATGACAAAAAAGTTTGAAAACACCTGCACTAAATAGATTTCCTTATGCATTAAATGTTCAGACTTGTTTCATACCGGTCTTTTGTGGACAGCAGGACTGACAGATAACATTGTTTCCATCAGGCAGGTGAGGGACCGCCACATGATGTGGTGGTGATCCTGAAAGCTAATAAATGCTCCTGTTGAAAGCTAGGAGCTCCACCTGTCATGATGCACAATGTAAACTTTAAAATCTCTCTGCCATCTTACCAGTCCTGCACAGCAGCAAACGACTCCTCATTAGTGATGTCATACATAAGGATGAAGCCCATGGCTCCTCTGTAATAGGCTGTTGTGATAGTCCTGTACCTTTCCTGCCCCGCTGTGTCCTACAAATGAGAAAACCAGGATCTGACTGTGATCAAGTAATGAAAAGGGTGCAATGCATGAAAACATGAACTTCTGTTTGTCTGTAATTCAACACAGGACAGATGCACCTGTCAAGCTAAATCATGGGGTCTACAGAGAATCAGGTGGAAAGAAGATTTAGCTCACTTTGAATTTCCATTAAGTGACTGAGTCGCTTTAGTCTGGAACAGATGCAGTCGATACAGCAAACGTGTGAAATGAAAGTGTGCAAAAGTCATGAGTGAGTCTGAGAAATGATGTCGAGACTGCGGTTCGTCACCTCTAAAAGTAGCACCTCTCTGGCTGAAAGACCGAAATAGCACGACGTGCCACAATCTGGAGAACAGATCGGTTTTGCTGATGGTGAGTTAAAAGGTCTCGATAAGGCGATAATGGCTTATGTTCTCTATACATAAGCCAGTGTTAATCATCACCCAATGTCATGTTTACATTGTACCCTGCCTGATTATCCACCTCTTCAGTGCTTTACCAACCATGAATCATTGATGCTTAGTTGAAAAAGCAGTATGTGATGTTTTTTAAAGCGTGGTCATTCTGACATGTATACAAAGTGGATAATTACCCAGATCTGTAGCTTGATCCTTTTGTCATTCTTGTAGACAGTTTTAACCTTAAAGTCAATGCCCACCGTGCTAACAAAAGCAGAAGTGAAGGTATCATCAGCGTAGCGGAAGAGGAAAGACGTTTTTCCAACACTGCTGTTCCCGATTATCAACAACTTGAACATGTAATCGAAGTTTTGATCTGAGTTTTCCTTCTGTTTGTTGTCTTGTGTAGCAGCCATCTGAGAACACAAAGAACATAAATGCAGAAAGTTTACAGATACAACACAACAACATTACAATCTAGCAAATATAGATATAGCCTATTGGGTAATTTGTTGGTTTGGGTAGCGCATTGCTTTTACAATAATGTATATTTATCAACATTTATGTATTTGGGAGACACTTTTATTCAAAGTAACTTGCAATGCATTACAATGTATACATTTTATGAGTATGTGTGTCCCTTGGGATCGAACCCAAAACCTTTGCACTGCTAACACAATGATCTACCAATCAATCATGTGGTAAAGGAATATATGTTTATGTTAAATACATGCTCACTGTATATAATATCATTTCATATTTCATTTAAGGTCAAGTAGTGCTTTGTAAAAAAAAAAAGTCAGCACCGGGAGCTGTCCACGGTTGTGTTTCCAAACCTACAGTGCGTATAATACAAACATGCTGTCTAGGTAGGCAGCACACTAGGTTTTACAACGAAGTGCATATGTCTTTTACCTCAGCATTTTTTTTTAAAGAGGCCCATGTTTTTTATTTGGGAAAATAAACGTCTTGATAATAAACATCCATTATAAAGAACACGATATTGCATGTATACACTAGACAGGCAGAAATACATAAGACGTATGTGCTTTAAATGACAACAATTCACATAAACAGCAGCTATTCTCACACGTGAATATTTAAATTAGGAGCTCTTGTGAATCAATTATCTTTTGATCAGCACCTACGTCTGTTTTCTTTGATGTTGCTTTCATTTATTTACAAGCCCAAGTTTTTCACGCTCGCTCTCAGACTGATCTCTGCTGTATTATGATGATGTTCACTGTCAAACGACTCATCTGTATAAACTACCTCGATTTTTACTGTATGACTATATTTGCGTGGCTTTCCATTTCGGCCAATAAAAAAATATGTATGGATTTAACGCGTAAATCTCCCTTACCTTCCCGTATAAATCCATTGCTTCAGACAAGCAATACAACAAATTCAAAATACAGAGTCTAGTTTTAATAAAGTCCTAATAAATGCGAGTTTTTTTTCCCGTTTTGGAGAGGTGGAGTCGGCTGTTGGGATAAATGTTGGATGCAGTGATGCTCGCAATGGACGTCAGCAGCAGACACTCGCACTCTCCACCCCATTCATCCCACATCCGCCCATCCGAGTGTAATGCTCTCTGTCAACAGGAGAGGGCAGCACAGAAAAACACAATCGCAGATCATGGATCAGAATCACACATACGTCATGAATCATTTTTAGAACAATAATATTATTTTATAGATAATATTACTAAAATATTATTTCATTTGTTTATTTTCAGAATAAGATCGTTCAATACAATATTACAAACACTGCAATAATATCAGCAATAATAGGCTGTTTCACTATAATATCTTACAAAAACATATACAAATACAATTATTAAAATAAAAAATATTAATAAATAATTTTATGAAAATATTGTTTTATATGATACTGTGAACACTGCAACGTAAAGCCACTTAAATTATGTTCACTTGAAAAAAATCTCATTCATGATTTTCAATTCCATGATTTTCAGCATCAACCATTTTAAAATGTGTAAAAATCCACGATACACAAATGCACACTGTACAGCTTAATATTTGCGCGAGCATTATGAAGAATGTTGTGACTTTAATTGTATTATTCATGAGCCAAGTCTTCGCAGACATCCGAATGATCTATTTAAAATTCATAAGACACGCAATCTCATAGGACGCTAGCATATGACGTCAGTATAGTTAATATTTATGACCTAAACCTTCTCCCTAGTAGGATTGCTGCCCGCCTACTTGGTCGCATGCGCAAGTGTTGTTTACAGGAGTGTCACGTTTTCCTCGTACAACAAACTCATTTTTTACACAAAAAAGGTAAATCGGAGGTTTTATTGACTAATATAATATTAAACCCGCTTGCATTATGTTATACATCGGTAAAAGAGAGAAATGAGATGTTGTTTTTGAATAATCGTTTGAGAAACAAACGTACAGTATAACGTTCATATGGCAAAACATATTTATCTCCCATTTTACATTAATATTTAAAGCATTTTGCACAGACACTTTTATGCACTGAAGTAAAACATTTTTCTGTTCGTGTGGAGCCCATGACTTTGGTGTTACTAAGTGAGCTAACTTACATGATAAAATACTGTAGTACACTGTTGTATTTGCTATAGAAATCTGTAGTAAAATTCTAAGATATTATGCATTTTAACTTTATGGTAATTTTTTAAAGTATACTACAGTATTTACTACAGTTTATTAATTCACTAAAGTTGATATTACAGAACAGTAGTTACCGTAAGTAATTTTTATAATGTACTACAATTAATTATAGTAAATACTAAATTATACTGCAGTAGTTTTCCATGTGGGCTGATTTAAAGTTATATAGTTTATTCACTGTTACCCTGTCTTGAAAAAAGTTTAAAAAGTTGGATTTGTTATCTTCTCATGTAGACTAAGAAGTCCCCGGGCACTTTATTTCACTATATTTCTTGAAAAAACAACTTCCCTGGTGGTCCTGTTCATAAAAGTGACTTAATTTTCACCCGCACGTTAAAGGCGGGGTGCATGATTTTTGAAAAACACTTTGGGACAGGGATTTGGGCCGAGTACCAAAACACACTTGTAGCCCATCAGCAGTAAGGGGCGTGTCTACTTATAGACATCAGGTGTGTTCGACTTCATGCGGCGCTGCGCAGACCGATCGGCGGCTGACTTGAAGCAGTGCATTCCGGTTAGTACTTTTGTCCGACTTTAGCTGGTGCTGCAGGCACGTGACTGTGTCATATGGTTTTAAGTACCGCGAGAGCGTTTCGAGAGTAGCCGGCTAGCTCAGCCGTTGCAGCTTCTCCAGAGCGGCTGCACGGAGTTGTGATGACGACACAGCTTTACGTGATTGGTCGCCTCACTAATGGCAACGATCACGTGCGTTTCAAGTTTAATCCAACCTTTGGTTACACTAATAAACATTATGCATTCATGTTTTAAAACAGGAAAAAACACTTTAATATGCTTAAATATGTTTTATTGTGTCGTGTAATAAAATAAAAATGAAAATAACAAACTCTATTGGTATTTTAATAATATAGGCTTGTTTCCCGTTATTTTCGGGTATACAGTATAAGCAGCAATTAAAATATTCGATATAAAATGTTTCTGGTTGCAACTTTTTATTAAAAGGTTTGTTTTTATCAAATTCAGCATCTAATTCACTTCATTCGCGATTAATAACAAGGAAACACGGCATACACGTCACTACGGCAAGCAGCAGGTGTCCGGCTTGGCGGCTCCGTCTTCAGTTCCTCCCTCGACTGCAAGCGGCAAACCTCGCCGATCGGTCTGCGGAGCGCCGGATGATCTCGAACACACCTATGGTTGCCTGGGTTGCGTATGTGTGGGGCGGGTCTATCAAAAGAAGGTCCAGATTCTGTTGGGGTAGGGGCGTGTTTGTTTAGGTGATTTCAAATGTCAACATTGGCTTTTAGAGATCATGCACCCGCCTTTAACATCACATACAATTAATAATTTGTGTCACAGACACTTGTTTGTTTTTTCTCCAGTGTTCAATCATGGAGGATTCTGTTGAGGTTATCATTCAGGATAAAAGTTGCAAACTCTACCATCATGCTCACGACAAACCAGTTTTCACAGCTGCCTCTGGAGCTTTGCTTATGGGTTTTTATGGGCTCTGGACAGTATTTGCACTTCCCGGCTTTCGGAAAGTACCAATATGTCTCAAGGTACACTGAAAACTATACAGCAAAGTCTTATTGGCAGGCATATATAGTAAGGTGATCAGATTTTACGGAGACAGTCCCGTTCGTCTGTTTTTTTAATTCATAGATAATAACAAATAAGATTGTAATGTTTTTTGGACCATTGAACTAGGAAATGTCCCTGCTTTTCATTTTAAAAATCTGTTCACCCTAATATATAGGCTTATCCTTGTTATATTACAGTTTTTCTCCATTGGTTTGGCTCATTTCTTGAAACAGAAATTACATTCTTAAAACAACATGGACAAACCTCCAAACCACTTGGCAAGTGTTCACAACAGAATTGAATTTCTCATTCATTTCATCAAATTGCAAATATCTAAGTACATGTCTCAATAGCTCAGTACATCTTTGCAACTGATTAAGTACAGGTAGCCTACATTTAGCACAATTTCCAAGTGAATAGATCTTGTTGATCTAAACTGATTGGTTGATTCTCAGTCTAATGGTTGTTCACTCCAAAACGTGTCAGCGTCATTTCATTGTATAAGTCATCACATGCACAATAGTCTGTTCAATTGTCAAAATTAGTCAAGAACATAATACCATGAATAACATATATGAATGCTTTGAACATTTGATACATTTATTACAGCAATTGACAGTCAGGTAAAACTAAAACTTGACTAACAAAGTAGGAGTTTACGCTTTTGTAGAGAATAATGGCATTGGAAGGAAACGAGGCCCCTCACATCCTCGTGTTTGTGGATGAAGTTGGCTTCAACCTGGCCAAGGGCCGAAGACGTGGCCATAAAATTATTGCCCACCGGGCCACGGTGGATGTCCGAGGCCAGTGAGGGGGCAATATTACTATGTTTGATGCCATATCTGAGAATGGTGTGGCCACTCACATCCCCAGTCTTGGCCTATACTATACACAGATGCTCCTCATCTTCTTGGACCGCCTTCATTTTGATTTGATTCCTCAAAATGAGAAAGGTCTCGTCGGGCCTCACCTACCACAATATGTCATTGTATGGGACAATGTGAATTTCTACAGTGGCCTGCTAATCAGGGACTGGTTCACTACTCATCCAAGGATGGTCATGGTGTTCCACTTACTCTCCTTTCCTCAATCCTATTGAGTTTTTCTCCTCTAGGAGGTGGAGATATATGAGCATAGGGCTCAAAATCAAAGGTCCCTGCTCCATGATGAACGCTGCGTGTTAGGATATTACAGGAGATCAGTGTATGGGGATGGTTGCGACAGGCACGCCGTTTTGTTCCCTCGTTGCATCGCAAGGGAGAATAATACACTGTGATGTGGATGAGAATCTGTGGCCAGACAGACAGCAGCGTGTGGATGGTCAGGAGGGTGAGGATGGTGGCCAGGAGAGGAAGGGTGAGGACAGCGACCAGTGAAGAAATGTTAGTTCTGAAACTCCCGCATTATTTACAGCAGGCTGCATATAATTTTCATTGTTTTTTGTGTTTATATTAGAGTATATTATGCTTTATATATTTTATTTTGGTCTGGTGTATGGAAGTTACTTTGTGTGTGAATAAAAGTCGTTACAATTTCCTTGGCAGTGTGAGTGCAATGTGTGGTGTCAAACCTTGGAGGCTACTCTTCCCTAAAATCATATTTTTTTTTTCATTTTTATACACAATTGTATTCTGTTAGCTAGACAAAAACAGTACAGTAACCATTGTCAATAAAGGGCTAAGACTGAAAGGTGGACATAAGAGATATTTCAATGGTCCCCTGCCATAGTGACAAAACATCTAAACATTTCGACTTGCAGTGCTTACACAATGCCAAGGGGACGATGCATTTTGGGGGCACTGACTGTTAAAATGAGAAGGATATTTAGTTTTGACACACGAGTGAACTGTTTTGTGAGAGGTATGAGCTTTTGCAGGTGAACCATGTTGTTGTGCCGAACCATCCACTTTATTTTGACAAAAGCACCAAGAGTGTTGAGAACGTCCGGTCTGTTTCAAGAAATGAGCCAAAGCAGTTGAGAAGGATATTTGCCATTTTTGTGGCACTGACGCTTTATATGGGAAAGGAATTTAGTTTTGAAGCATGAGTAAACAGTTTTGGGAAATATATGAGCTTTTGCAAGCAAGCTATAGTGTTGAGCTGAACTGTAAGACTGTTTTGCCAAATTATCTTAGAGTTTTGAGAATGTAATTTCTGTTTCAAGAAATGAGCCAAACCAATGGAGAAAAACTGTAACAGCTATATCTTTATACATAACGAGAAGTGCCTTTGACTGTAATTTTCAAAAAATAAAGGTACAAAAGCTGTCACTGGGCTGGTGTATAATAGTACCTCAAAGGGGCAAATTGGTACCAAATGTATACATATTTGTACCTAAATGGTAAATATTAGGACCTTTTATCACCAGATGTGCCTTGGATGCAGTGTCTGTACTAACTCAGTAATTCTGCAATTAATTTTGTGCAGGTGCCATATTTACCCTCCAGTAGAACCCAGACCCAGAATGTAATGAAACACCTGCATGGGAGAGCAGGATGTCTGGCAGATCTGGGCTCTGGTGATGGAAGACTGGTGAGTTTTTACCATAAAGGCAAATTGCACACATATAAATATTGCATAGCTTTAAGCATTACATATCATTTTCATGCATTGTTTCTGATAATAGGGCATTAACGTCTAACAAAGGTATAGTTATTTTTACTGGCATGGCATTTAACATTTTGTTACATGTAAATCACCGGGTTGCTATCATACATTTACAGATGAAGTTATGTGCCTCTGAGCACTTTCTGTTTCAGATGTTTCCCACGGCTTTCTGCAGATGACTACATTCTCACCACAATACATGGTGAGATGTGTAGCTGCTGGGTAGGGGAGGGTCATTATCGATGGGGAATTGTAGGACAACAAAATATTAAAGCACACATTTGAAAACCATTAGGCTATTTATAGGTTTGCATGACTTTGCTGTTAGATTTTGCATATTCTTTAGTACTGTGGACTTGGCTTTTTAATGGAAATGACTTATTTTTATGGTTTCCAATAATTCACTATAAAATAGTTCACTATAAAAACGGAAAGTAGGCATTCTGCCCGTGGCCGTCTCTTTTGTGTTTTAAAATAGATGCCATTAACAGTTTGTGAGATTGAGTTGAGAAAAAAATGGATAGCAGTTGTTAAAAATATACCTCTTAGTATTTATAAATGGAAACAGGCAAAGAATTGAACCACAGGCAGTCTGCTTCGTGTCCGACTTATTACGCAAGTCCTGGTTCTCACGATTGAAGTTTGTCCTGGATGTGTTTTTGTAGGTGTTTGCTGCTACTGCAGTGGGTTTCGAGTGCACTGGTTTTGAAATCAATTCGGTCCTAACTGGATATGCCAGGGTCAAGGCACTGTGGAGAGGAATACCAGGCACCTCTGCCAGTTTTATAAACCAGGACTTTTGGAAGGTGGGATATTTTTATGAGTGATGTCTGTCAATTATGCACCACTAGTTGCAACAAATGGCATAGGAAAATAATGTTTTAACAGATTTTACGTAATTGGTTAGTCCAACAACAATCTTATGCCATTGATTCAATGAGTAATGTCACAAAATCACCTTTATGAATGGTTCAGTAGAGCCACATTATTTTTATTCTTTGACAAGAAAAATGACATAATTTTAGCACTTCCTTTTGGTGATTCAAGTTTTAACATTTCCCTTCCACAGACCGATTTGTCCAAATATAACAATGTGACTGTTTTCTTGGCACCCGGAGTGGTAAGTACTCGCAGATGTCCTTTCTGTAGTTACAAACGACAAAAATACTCTGGTTGCAGAAGGCTATCATTCAGAGATAAAATCTACTTTTAGACAGGGATAGACAATGGGCTGTAGTCGTTTTAAAAGATATAATGTATCATAAAGAGGAACTTTATGATGAAAAATACTGCTGGCATCAGGACTACCTACGTGCTAACAAACATGCGGTGAAAAAACTGTTTACATGTACATGGTCTACAGATGGAGGTGCTGGGTAGAAAACTGGAGACGGAGTTACCGGATGAGGCTCGTGTAATTGCCTGTCGCTTCCCATTTCCGGACTGGATACCTACAGCCACAGAGGGTGAGGGATTAGATCAGACCTGGGCATATGATATGAACGTCATACGAAAGCTTTCATCACAAGCTGCCGCTAAATGAAAGATTTATCATTTTGAGACGTTTCTATCCATAGTGCCTATCAATATAAATTTGTTAATTTCCATGGGAATTGTACCCATTATCAGCTGTTGCATGCACTTTGCTCTACCATCCGAGCTATATAACACTGCTATTTTGCTCACAATACGTTTTTCCTTGCACTGATTAACTAGTCAATTAATATAACATGTAGTTACATATATTGTGCATATGACTGCTTGTCTATATTGTAACAAAACTAAACTGTGAAATAAAGAGACTTTTATTTTGTCTATGATCCAAGATGTGTCTACATGTCTTTATCAATAAACCCTTATATCCCTTACAAAAATTGACCATGATTTTTGTAGTAAAAGTGTTGTTTTTGGTGTCTTGATTACTATTAGCAAAACCATGGTTTTATTATAGTAACCATGGTTTAACTAAGGTTATTGTGTGGTAACTATGTTTATTATTTTTTTTTGTTTGTTTCAACATTTGTAAAATCGTATGGGCTTTTTCGTAAGAATTTTAGTCCTAAAATCTAAATTCTAAGCAGCAAACTGACCACAAATTTATCATTGTCACATCACCTTGATCTGTGTCCTAGAAGGGCAAATCACAAAATATGTGAACACGAGTCTCCACCACGTGCAGACAGGGACAGGTGAATTGAAGCTTGAGTTTGGCCTTGCAGATGTTTGTAAATTTCATTTGCAACCCAAGCAAAGATGTTATGTCTCATTTTAGCCACATGGTGACGCTCTGACACCTTTACGAATGTTTTTCAGTAGACAATTTTCCAAATGTACTTTATGTACTTAATGTCTTTATGTTGTTTAATGCATTAAAAATCGATGTTCTCCGGAATAAAAGTGCATGAATTCCAAATATACTTTTTGTATGTGACTTTTTGTCAGCTGTGGGAAGATTTTGATGATGTGTTTTTTTTTAAGGATAAAGCCAAGGAAGCATAAATCGTCTTTAATTAATCTTTATTTCTGCTACGAAATATCTGTCAATATATCGTATGTTTAATAATATATAAATTGAGCGCGTTCCTAAATGTCCTCGTGCTACAGAACAGACAGAAGTCACGAGCCTTATAGGGTCTTCCCCTCGCGTGACGCAGGTCGTCTGGAGAACGCGAGCGCGTGTGCGTTCGTGCGTTTGGGTATAAAGCGAGGAGACGCGCCGGGACATGAGCACAAACAGAACCATGATGGAGACGCAAAGAAGTAAATCTTATCCATCAATAACAACCCAAAATGACAAAATGTGTGAGATCAATAAAATAAGTGAACAGGATTGGAAAAACACAGAGGATAACAGTCGGACAGAGTATTCAAGAATCATTACAGACCCCAATACTGGAAAATGTTACTGCCGGGGAAAAGTTCTGGGAAAGGTATGTTAGATTGAAATGCATTGTTTTTGCGTTTTTACGTCATGACATTATATAGATACAAATGCATTGATATCGATGTGATTGTATTTGCTATTTTAAAATCGTTAACTTGCTTTATTTTTGTTTGATACCGTAGGGAGGCTTCGCAAAGTGTTATGAGATGACCGACCTGTCTTCAGGTAAAGTCTATGCAGTCAAAATCATCCCGCACAAGCGCGTGTCCAAACCACACCAGAGAGAAAAGGTACAGTAAAGATCACGGCGTACTTATACAGTAGTGACCAAAAGTAATTTACGGGGGGATATTTGCAGATATTTGCTTTTTACGACTTGATTAAACAATTGCAATGTGATAATGACCAAATTATTTGGTAAAGAAGGAAATAAGCATCATCGCTGTACATTGGTTTTATTTTATTACGCAAGGAATGCAAAAAAATATCAAAAGTTTATAGGAAAAACAGCATGCATCTTTTTTGTGTTCTTCCTTAAATTGTTTATTTACTTCTCTTAATTGTTTGTTATTATTAATTGCACAACTTTACAACAAGTAAATCCCAGTAAAGCTCCAAAACATCTGTTTTTATATATCAAACATCACTTTTGGCCACTACAGTATGTTGATAACATAGCACAGGTACTTATTGATCAATACCCCTCTGATGTTCTGTATTCTGTTGTTCCAGATAAACAGAGAGATCGATCTGCACAGATCTCTTATCCATAAACACATAGTGCATTTCTATCACCACTTTGAAGACAAAGACAACATCTATATTCTTTTGGAGTACTGCAGTAGAAGAGTAAGTACTTTTTTATTTAGGCTGATTCAAATATTATAAAATGTAATGCAAAGTATTGTGGCTGACCTCAAGTTTATGTCTGTTTAGTCGCTGGCTCACATACTGAAGGCACGAAAAGTTTTAACAGAACCAGAGGTGAGGTACTACCTAAAACAGACGGTGTCTGCTTTAAAATACCTTCACGATCTAGAGATTCTGCATCGAGATTTAAAACTAGGTATGCATGCTAACACTCACTTCATTTGATGCATATTTAGTCGGTTTATTAGACGCTAAACTTCTTGTCTTTCTCAGGCAACCTGTTTGTGACTGACTCAATGGAGCTTAAAGTGGGAGATTTTGGGCTGGCTGCCAAACTGGAGCCGATTAGCAACAGGCGTAGAACAATCTGCGGTACACCCAACTACCTGTCACCGGAAGTGCTTAACAAACAAGGCCATGGCTGGGAGTCTGATGTGTGGGCACTGGGTTGTGTCATGTAGGTTTAATGCCGTAATGTTTTATTTTTAAACCAGGCTTTATTTAGAAATGATTAGCTTTTATACTAAGCTACTTTGATACTCAATGGCCTAACTTTCCACGTCCTCACCAGGTTTACCATGCTCACGGGTAAGCCTCCATTCGAGACCACTAACCTGAAGGAGACGTACCGATGTATCCGCGAAGCACGTTATACCCTCCCACCCGCCCTTTCTCTACCCGCCAAACAGATCATTTCCAGCATGCTCGCGCAGGAGCCCGTGGACCGTCCGCAATTGGATGACATCATGCGGCATGAATTTTTCACCCAGGTAGGTTGATTTGTTGGTTTCTTCAGTATATCAGCTAAGCTCTTGTCTTTTCGTCCTCATCTGATGTTGTGATGATTGTGTCGCAGGGCTTCATGCCAGAAACTCTTCCGGTCAGCTGTTGCCACTCCGCTCCAGACTTCCACATTTCCAGTCCTGCCAAGAGCTTCTTCAAGAAGGCAGCTGCTGCTCTCTTTGGGGGAAAGAAGGACAAAGCTAAATACTATGAAAATATAAGTAAGTGCTCACTTTATTTAAGTTACAATGTTACTGTAGTGCAGAAGGTTATGGGTTCGAACCCCAGGGTCTCTTTGGATAAAAGTGCCAACCACACATTAACTTAAAATGAACTGCATATCCTAAAACAACACAGGAGAGAACCATGTGATTGTCATATGTTTACCTAATGGCTGTCTGTCTTGACAGATCGGTTAGCGAAAGAAGAGGAAGACATATACAAGCTTCGCCAAGACCTCAAAACGACGACCATCAGCAATCAGATTACTACACACACGCCCGAGGTGAGCAGCGTTCCCTTTTTAGCAGCCTATAATAAGGAATTCATCATCGGCAGCATCAGAGATATTAATGAAAGTTAAGTGTTAGATCATTCATGACACACATACGCTGCCGCTTTCCTCTTTAGGAAGTAGGAACTCCGTCAGCACCTACAAGAAAGCCCGTTACCCAGGCAACTGCTGGAAGACCGCAGACGAGAGATACCATTCACTTGATTGTTAGAGGCAGCTTGGGAAGCTGTAGTAGCAGTAGTGAATGTAAGTGTGTGTGTGTGTGTGTTACACCTGTTAGTCGATGCATGGATTTTTTTTGCCCTGTGTGACTCCAGCTTAAAGGTCCTGCTGGCTGTCTTGTAGGTCTTGAAGACAGCACCACCGGTATCGTGGCCGAAGCTGTTATTAGTGTGCTTAGGGGCTGCCTTGAACACATGCCTAAAGGTGAGTAAGGCCAATTACTTTTTACAGATGTTTCACAGCAGGTATTCGCTGTACCAGATCTTTTCTAAAGAGGAAAGGTGGATACTATGGAGCTAAAATGTACTTTTTGTCCCCACAGCTGACAGCCTGCCTAGAGGAAGCGGTTGTAATAGTTTGAAGTGGGTGACTAAGTGGGTGGACTATTCCAACAAATATGGCTTTGGTTATCAGTTGTCTGATAACACAGTGGGCGTCCTTTTCAACAATGGAACTCATATGAGCCTCCTCTCTGATAAAAAGTAGGTGCTTCAAGTTGACTGCTTGGTTACTCAGTTCCGCTCTATTTTTTGAACTCGAACAGGTTCACGCCTGATTCATTTTTTAAAAACAGACAAATGTTACACAATACATGTTCATGCGATAGCTAAAAATGATTGAGAATGTGTTTGAGAAACCTTTTAAAGGGATAGTTCACCTAAAAATGAAAGTGATGTCATCATTTACTCACCCTTGAGTTGTTACAAACCTCTGTAAATTTCTTTGTTTTGCTGAACACAATTACTATCAAGCAGAAAACACAGCACCATTGACTTCCATAGTAGGAAAGAAAAATACTATGGAAGTCAATGGTGCTCAATTGTTTGGTAAAAAACATTCTTCAAAATATCTTGAATTTATACAGATTTCGAACAACATGAGGGTGAGTAAATGATGACAAAACTTTCATTTTTGGGTGAACTTTCCCTTTAAGGCTGCAGTTCGTAACTTTTTTTGTTTAAAAATAAACAAAAAACTATTATTTAGCAAGTAAACTGCCTCTTTACTCCAATTCATGTTTTTCAACAAACATAAGATCCAGTAAGTAAGTAAAGTAGCCTTAAACAGAGATAGAGAGACAAAAGTTACAGATTGCAGCTTTAAGAAGTGGATTTTAGATCCACGAAAGATTAACATCATAATATCGTACTGATTTAAATATATGGTCACAGTTAACCAAAAGACAAAATGAAGACATGGGTACAGACAGTATGCAGTAAAGATCAATGTTGATTAGAATAGTCTGGGATCAGTGATTCCCAAACCTGTTCCCAGAGAACCCCAAAATACAAATTTAAGAATATAATTTTTATCATCTTTTTAATCAAACAGACTTAAAAGTATTTGCTTCTTACCGTTTTGGAATCCATTCTTCAGTTGATTTCCAGGTCTGGTGGTACCACTTTTAGCATAGTTTAGCATAATCAGTTGAATCTGATTAGACCATTAGAATTGCGAAAAAAAATTACCAAATTTTTTTGATATTTTTCCAATTTAAATCTTTACTTTTTTGTAGTTATAATGTGTAATAAGACCGAAGTAAAATTAAAAGTTGTGATTTTCTAGGATGATATGGCTAGGAACTATACCCTCATTCTGGCGTAATAATCCAGGACTTTGTTGCCGTAACATGGCTGCAGCAGGCGCAATGATATTACGCACTGCCTGAAAATAGTCCCCTTGATAACTTTCCATAGCAGGGGACTTTTTTGGCCAGTGCGTAAAATCATTTTCTGTCGGTCTTAGTACATGATGTAACAACAGCAGTGTCAAGTTTTAAATAGGAAAAATACTGAAACTCTATGGTTATTGTTTTAGCGCGATGCTAACTGTCTAATCAGATTCAATAGATTATGCTAAGCTATGCTGAAAGGGGTACCACCAGACCCGGAGATCAGCTGAATGGATTCCAAAACTGTAAAAATCTAATGTTTAACTCTTGGGGAGCTGAAAAATTTGCATATTTAAAAAAAAAGTGGAATGTCCCATTAGATTAAATTATTAGTGTACACAAAACCTAAAAAGGTGAAATCTGAAATGTGTAGTCACATCTACAGACATGGAAAAAATTAAGAGACCACTTCAAGATTGTATTTATAGGTATGTGTTTAAGTAAAATTATAAATTTTATTTAATTCTGCCAACTACCGACAACATCTCTGCCAAATTCCTCATAAAAAATGTTTTATTTGCACAAAACTGAAACTGCAATGTTTTCAGATCTTTAAAACAAAAATGCAAAGAAAACAAGTTTATATTTTTCAAACAACACACTACTAATGTTTTAGATTTGTTTACGGAATAGTTAAAAATACATTTTTGATGGAATAACCTTGATTTTTAATCACATCTTTCATGTGTCTTGGCATGCTCACAGTCTTTTACATTGCTGTTGGTTGACTTTAGGTCACTCCTGATGTTTGATTTTGTTAAAATTCACCAGACACTGGACTGAAATGGTCACAATAAATGTAGAAATGATGATTAAAGGGCAAAACTGGAGTGGTCTCTTAATTTTTTCCGACAGCTGTGTATCTTCACATACATCATCGTATAGTTCTGGTTATTGTGCTAAATCTGTAATGTTTATGTTCTGCAGGACTGTTCATCAATATGCAGCGCTGGGCCAGAAGTCTGTTTTCTCTGTCCTTGATACTCCTGAATGTGTTGTCGCCCAGGTCACCATTCTCAAGTACTTTGCCCACTACATGGAAGAGAATTTGATGGATGTGAGTGTACTCGAATGTTACCATTGTATTTGTATATATATAATAATATTATCATCTGAACTGTGGGTTAATACAGTCGATTGTGTTGTTAATATGTATTGTATCATGCAGGGAGGTGATGTGATAAGTGAGCTAGACTCCCAGAAGACCAGAATCTACCTTCTACAGTGGCTGAAATCAGACAGAGCTTTACTGATGCTTTTCAACGATGGCACTTTCCAGGTAAAATTACAATCTGTCTCCATTAATTTCCAAGATAACCCTTACACCTATGAACTTCTCCAATACTTCATTCCATATGTAAAAAGCTTTTGTAAGGTGTTGTATACGCCCATAAAGACCTCTGGGCAGTTATTAGTGCAGAGAAAATGCTGTGTACAATACAGCACTGTGGGAAGGAGAAGGTCACAAGCCTTGCTGTAATAACATCCTGTATCCTGTGAGAGCATTTCACAGCAGTTGAAAGATAACACAAGCTTTTTGTTCATCTCCCATCAGGTGAACTTCTATCACGACCACACCAAGCTCATCCTGTGCACGCAACAGGAGGAATATCTGCTGACGTACATCAACGAGGAAAGAACGTCCACCACCTTCAAACTGAGCACGCTACTCGCCGCGGGCTGCACCGCAGAGCTGCGCAGCCGTCTCGAATATGCACTGAACATGATGCTGCAGCGCCGCAACTAAAAACTAAGACTGAGAGTTGCTTTCGATACAAGGAAGTGGATGTCCGTGGATATGTTTTGGATAACTTAAGCAGACTTACCGGATTTACACGGAGTGGCGTTTAGATACTGGGGTGGACTTGAATCCTGTGACAGGCATTTGACAGAAATGTTTATGAAGCACACCTGCATGTCATAACCCGAAAAAATTGTATTGCTTGCCTCGTTTTCTCCTCGTGTCCATACCAAATATTTATTGTGTACATATTTCCCTATTTATTTATTTATTTAATAAATAAAACACACAGTTCTAACTGTTTTGTCTTTTTTTTTTTTTTTTTTAGATACTTTCATGCATTAATCAAATCATATTGAATATTATAAAGGGGCTTTTAACATCGGAAGGGATTGTGGTCAACATGTAACCAACTTTCACTAAACAAAAGTGCAGGGTCAAGGTACACAAACAAAGATGGACCACAGCCAAAGATACAAAATTGGACAATTTATATTATGACCAAAAGACCATGGAGTCTGAAATGAGCCATTTGTACAGAAACTGAAGCATATGACAAAGAATTATGATGAGGCCATATTTATATTAAAATAATAGAAATAAGAAAACAGGAACACTAATAGTTTGGCACATATTTTTTGCTTCCATGTTACAATTAAAGGAAGCACTTAAGGTAAAACACAGGAAGAGAAGGAATTTGGTTTACCCAGCCACACCTGAAACGGTAAGTCTGGAGTATTATTAGCACATGGTATAATAATGTAGGATATTTAGCAACTCATCAACAATACCATAGTCAAACAACTTTCTAAAAAGCCTCCCATAGTGTTAACACATCACAAACTTCTTAAAAATTTAAAGGGACTGCATTCGAGGGATATATCCACGTCATAATATGCAACTGATATAATTGTATTAAAATTTAAGATAAAGCCTATAGCGTTAGGTCTCTGCACAAGCAGCAGCCTCATATGCTGACCATTCAAGGGTGATTCCTAGACTACGGACACATTTATGTACTTTGGTCATAGCATTCATTTGCGATTACTTCCACGTGTGATGTTTATCTTTCATGTGCACATGGAGAAAACTGCGAGAAAACAGGTTAAGGTGTTTACATTATAATACAAAAAGTGTTCGAATGCTGCAAGATATGTGGCTGACTGGACTGCAATAGGAAGATCATTCCACCATCAGGAAGTAGGGAAGGAAAATGAGCGGGAAGGAAATTTAGTTCCCTTTTGTGAAGGTATGACGCACATGTCTGAACGTAACGTTCTGGATGGGGTGTAGGTATTTAGGAAAGTATGTTGATGCAGTAAAAGTTCTATAGGTCTTACATGAGCTTCTGAAAGATAAGCCGATCTCCTGCATTCAATAATCTAATAATTATAAATCAAACAGTGGAATAAACACAAGACATTAGCCTGTTCACTTTGCAGCGCTAACATCGAACTAACCCCGGGAGAGCCGCGATCAAATTGGGGTACTCAGGGGTAGGACGTCTATTAGCAAAATGCTAAAATATTTTTTAAAGTATGTCAGTCAGCCTCTGTTTTGCCTTTAATCATCTTATTTTACATTTAAATGTATGCATTAAGAACAAAGAACCATCATCATTTGAAAGCAATGATGTACTGAGTTAGCTAGCCAGCTAACATTAGCGTGCTTGTAGCAAACGTATGTTCCCTTTCAGTCGGTCACTACGACGTCACGTCGTGACCGACGAATTGGGAACTCGCTTAGAGAGACCAATCTGCTTCGAATACTACTAAAACGCCAATGAACTTGGCATTGAGATATTTGCATAATGCTGGCGCCGCCCCGCCAGGTGCGTATATAAGCCACAGGTGCAAATATGGAAATTAGCTTTTTTCGCTTCGAAAGCCGGCATTATCTGCTACTGAGAAGCTACTCTCTGCTCTTCTGGGAACGGTTGCTGAAGTTGATTGACAAGCAGTACTGACACAGCGGACGCTCGCAGTATTCCACTGCTCTGCATATTTTTTGTTTTGAGTTTAGTGTGTGCGTTGCCTCTCCCTGTGCGCATCATCAGCTGAGCACCTAAAGAGTGATTTCCCTAAAGAGTGATACGTGAGAGCTCTGTGTCTTTTTAAAGACAGCCACTCTCTCGTATATTCGGAGATCAGCGTCCTTTTCAGGATAGCTTTTCCTCCGTGCGATCTTGGATGCGAGAAGTACAGGGATTCCAGTGACGGTCACGAGCGCTGTCTTCGTGCTATGGCATCGAGCACTCCGAGGCTGCGTTCGTGGAGAGCTCTTGCTCTCTCTGTGAGAGCATAACCCTCTTGGATTGCGGAGACGACTGTCGTTTCTACGGGAACGGCGTCCGCGCCTTTGCAGTGCTGAACGCCGCCATGGTGCGGCTGTCAAGCGCTCGCAGGACGCTCTTCGCATCACTATGCTGAGTAGGACGGAGGATGCGTCCTTCACCTACCGGCCTTCTCATCCTCAGCCGGTTGAGGCTCCGGTGGAGACTGCAGAGTCGTGTTCTGCGATTTCTGCCGAATCCACTGGACCTCCTTCTGGTCCCGTCACTTCTACAGCATCAGAGGGGTGCCCATTTTTTCCCTCCGAGGCGGAGTCTTCCCGGAGATGGCGGCCGTGCCCGCTCGAGCGGCGGAAACGGTAGAGTTGGAGGGGTTAATCCCTCTCCGCCCGAACCGTCCCGCCCACATGATTGGTACTTCGGAGCTGTCCGGGCCTCTACGGTCCTCACCTCCTGTGCCTGCCTTTCCCGACGGCACGAAGAGCTGACGTGATTTGCGGCCGTCTCGGCCGTTCAGCTTCACCCCTCATCTCCCTCACTAACGGAGCCGCTAAGGGGGGATCCCTTCAGTTGAGCGGGGGGTTGCGATGCAGCTGCGTTCCTGGAGGGACCACCCAACCCTTCCCTCCCGTGTTTGTATAGACAGTCGTCCGGTTACGGGCGCTGCCCATCAGGCATGCGGAGACGCGGCTTCAGCCCTGCACGCATTAACGTACTGCAGGTTCACCAAACGAGGCTTTAGAGATATACGAGGGAAGCCGCGACCTTCAGTCGTGCGATGTCCACCACAGTGTTCAAGATCGCCACCCTTGGCTATGTCTGGCTTATATGACGGAACAACTTCATGAATGCTCCTGTCTCACAGACCGGCCTCTTCGGCGAGCCCGGGGAGTCGTACAGCTCCTCTGCGCAGACTGAGGCGATCTCCTAGGTCGTGCCCCGGCGGATGAGAGCTGCCCTGGTCCACCAACGCCGGCTCCTCAGTCTGCCTCTCGCCGTCCGCGTCCTGCGGCGGCCACCTCCGTTCCCCTCCTCGGACCCCATCTCGGCAGCGCAGGGGAACCGGTCGTCAGCAGCTCGCCCCGCCCGCTTAGCCGCTTCCCGTGAAAATCGGGAGTTTAAGTGGCCAGAGACGGGCGACCCGGAGTGGCAGAGGATCACTCTTCAGGAGACAGTGATTCGCTCCTTCCCCCGGTAGAGGGTCGGGTGGAAAATCCTTGGTTTGCATATGTTCCACCGGCTGTCCAGCCGGTACCCACTTAACCACACATAAGAGTGCATTCCTCTTTCCTCTCCAGGTCTCCGGAGGATCGAGAGAGCCGTGGGCGTACACCTGCTCACTCTACCTCTCCTCTATCGCCAGCGGGTGTCCTGAGGAGTCCGAGCTCTCCACTGAGCAGACCGGACTACCAGCACCCTCATCGGAGTCTGCGCTCTCCGCAGAGGAGACCAGACGACCGTCACCCCCAGCGGGCTCAGGTCAGTGTCTCACACACACACATACTGTTGATGTTTATGCTGTCACAGCAGACGCACCGGCAGTATTACCTGTCTCGCTTCGCTGCCCCACCGCGGGTACTTCGGTAGTGTCGTTAATTCTCCTCGTACGGTCCCGGGATGCTTCGCTTCAGTTCCCAGCCCGTCTCGTTGGGTTTTACGCACTATCCGCCTCGGTTACGTAATACAATTACCGGCACTCCCCCAAATTCTCGGGCATTCGTTTCACTATAGTGAAAGCGTCCGATGCACATGTACTGCGTGCAAAAGTCGATGTCCTGCTGGCGAAGGACGTTTCGAGCCGGTCCCTCTTACCGAGAATGATGATAGGGTTTTTCCAGCCTTTATCTCATAGTACCCAAAATACGCGGTGGGTTACGACCGATTTATTTACGCA
Source organism: Paramisgurnus dabryanus (assembly GCF_030506205.2). NCBI lineage: Eukaryota > Metazoa > Chordata > Actinopteri > Cypriniformes > Cobitidae > Paramisgurnus > Paramisgurnus dabryanus. The sequence continues at coordinate 10,110,185 of NC_133347.1, forward strand.
CCGGCTCTACAAATGTGATCCTTTAGGATGATACGCCGAGGCTCGTATTTCAATATTCAGATCGGTTTGCAGCATAGACCTGTAGACGTGTACTTTATGTGTCCATCTCCCCTCGCCTTAGACCGTTTTTCGCTCTGCGTTCATGGAGTGGACATACTAATACTAAGTACACCATTCGAGCTGTCTCTCTCTCCCCGTGTCTTCATGAAAGTGCTAGTCATGGCATTAAAATCTCAGAGGGAGAGAGCGTTGTTCGTATTCTGTTTATATTTACGTCAACTATAATGGCTCGTTCTCGGCAGACGTGCGCGAACACAGAGATTTAATGCTTCAGCATCTCGCTCGTTTAAGTCATCAGGTCAGCTGGGAAAAGAGCAACTTTGCCCCGTGCAGAGGATCCTTTTCTCAGTATGGAAATAGACTCGATCGATTTATTGGCGTGTTTTACAAGAGCGCGCAACCAGTCAGTTCTGACTTGCCTCGGTTTAATTCGAGGGAAGTACGCGGTCCCTCTGAAACAATTTCAGAAGCTCTTGGACATATGGCAGCATGCTGCGGCTGTGACACTGCTCGAGCTGCTTCATATGAGACCGCTTCAGCATTGGTTTTACGATCGAGTCTCGAGGAGAGCGTGGCGCAACGGCATACACTGTGTAACCATTACACCTGCGTGTCATTTCAATTTTACCCCGTGGCAGACCCAGCATTTCTGATAGCAAGATATGCCCCTGAGTCGGGTCTCCTGGCATTCTGTAGCACATACAATGCCCCCAGCACGGGATGAGCAGCCACGTATGACGGGCTTGCAGTCTCAGGGGTGTGCATAGCACCCCAACTGCCGCGAGCGGTGCGCTGTATATCTGGGACTTGTACGCTCCGCTATGGAGATGCGAGGGAAGGATGTATTAGCCGACACCGACAACATTGCGACTGTTGCGTTATTTACCGTTAAGGCGGTTTTTGCGCTCTCGTCACCTGTCGCATCTCGCTCGTCATCTCCTCCTTTGGAGTCAGAAGCATCTGAGGTCCCTTCGTGCCATTTACATCCCGGGTTCGCTCAATACAGCGGCAGACGCGCTTTCCCGAGCTGCGCGCCCCGGTGAATGGCGACTCCACCCCCAGACGGTCCAGCTAATTTGGAAGAAGTTCGGTCGTGCGCAGATATATCTGTTTGCGTCGCCGGACGATACCCACTGTCGCCGGTTTTTATTCACTAACCGAGGGCAGCCTCGGCGTGGATGCGTTGGCACACAGCTGGCCGCGGGGGACGCGAAAATACGCATTCACTCCAGTGAGCTTAATCGCACAGACACTGTGCAAAGTCAGGCAGGACGAGGAGAGCCTTTCGTTAGTCGCCCCATACTGGACGACCAGGAATTGGTTTTCAGAGTTAACGCTCCTCGCGACAGCCCCTCCCTGGCGAATTCCCCTAGGAAGGACTTTCTTTCTTTAGGAAGGGGCACATTATGGCACCCGCGCCCCGACCTGTGGGATCTCCATGTATGGTCGTTGAGTGCGCGCAAGGTTTAGGTGATTTATCGCTAGCGGTATCTAACACCATCGACGCGGTACGAGCACCGTCCACATGACGGGCTTACGCGCTTAAATGAAACCCTTTTCGTCACCTGGTGCTCTTCGCAACGCGAGGACCCCAGAGAATGCTTAACATTGTGCTTTTATATATCCTCAACATAGGTTAGATGGTAGGCTGTCACCCTCCACCATTAAAGTTGATATCGCCGCTATTTCTGCTCATCACTCGCTTATTAACGGCAGATCAGTTGGCAGCATGATTTGGTTATTAGATTTTAAGAGGCGCTCGCAGGCTAAACCCCTCGCGCCCTCCCTCTATTCCTCCTGAGACCTGTCCATGGTGCTGAAGCCCTACTACAGGTTCCGCGTTCGAGCCTTTGCAGTCTGCGAGTCTGAAGTTTTTGTCAATGAAAACTCTGACCCTGCTAGCATTGGTCTCCGTGAAGAGAGTAAGGAATTTACATGCATTCTCTGTTGACGATTCGTGCCTTCAGTTTGGTCCTGCTGTCTCACTGAGACCCAGACCAGGCTACGTGCCCAAAGTTCCCACCACTCCCTTCAGAGATAAGGTGGTGAGCTTGCAAGCGCTGCCCCCCGGAGGAGGGCAGACCCAACCATGGCTTTATTATGCCCCGTACGAACGTTACGCATCTACGTGGATCGCACACAAAGCCTTAGGACCTCAGATCAGCTCTTTGTTTGTTATGGTGGTCAGCAGAGAGGGAAAGCTGTCACTAAGCAGAGGATGTCTCATTGGATAGTTGATACTATCGCCCTTGCTTATAATCTGCAGGGCATTCCTTGTCCATTAATTTGAGAGCTCACTCTACTAGAAGTGTTGCCTCATTTTGGGCATTCGCTCGTGGTTCCTCGCTAACAGACATCTGCAGAGCTGCTGGTTGGGCGACACCTAATACGTTCATTAGATTTTAGTGTTCGTGTCGAGCCTGTCTCCTCTCGTGCCCTTTCCTCGTTAGGGGAAGCACAGAGAACAGGCTCGCAGGTCGGCTTGCAGCCTCCGACTGCTGCTCCAAACTGAGCTCAGTATGGAAGGCCACCAAGGCAAAAACGCGTAATAATTTGTTTTGCCTTCCTCCGCTGCCTTGGCAGCCTGATGTTGCGGAGCATCCGCTGCCAGCCTCTCACTAGCTGCATCCTCGCGAACCTGTGTTTGGCTCGGGCATCCACATTGCGTCCCACCGGGTTCCTTTGTGAGTATTTTTCCGTGGGGTTAATCCTACTAGCCCACGTTTCCCTCAGCAGAGCACTGCTTTGCTTACACAGCCACGGCTGTCATTTATACCTCAACTACGGTTGACTTTCGCCCACCAATAGCCCTTAACAGGGCGGTGGCTTCCGCAGCGTCCCTATACCGCTCAGATAGGGCGCTTCCCAGTCGCTAGCACTACTGTGGGGTTAAAGGAACATCTAGTGCCCGGCCCTTCTGCCTTAAAACCTAATTCTCCTTATCCTTAAGTGGAACCGGAGGGCTTTACGCAGACACTGGAAGAGGTCAGCCCTCAGTGGCGTTTTGGTAGGGATTCCCAATTCGTCGGTCACGACGTGACGTCGTAGTGACCGACTGAAAGGGAACGTCTCGGTTACGTATGTAACCCTCGTTCCCTGAAGGAGGGAACGGAGACGTCACGTCCCGTCGCCACAGGGCTGCTCCCTGCTGTTTATCGGCCGGTCACACTTTCCGGCTTTCTCAGCGAAAAAGAAGCTAATTTCCATATTTGCACCTGTGGCTTATATACGCACCTGGCGGGGCGGCGCCAGCATTATGCAAATATCTCAATGCCAAGTTCATTGGCGTTTTAGTAGTATTCGAAGCAGATTGGTCTCTCTAAGCGAGTTCCCAATTCGTCGGTCACGACGTGACGTCTCCGTTCCCTCCTTCAGGGAACGAGGGTTACATACGTAACCGAGACGTTTTTTGTAATGCTGTCGATTTTTAGTTGTGAATTACACACTGCTTGATCCATGTCCGACATTTCTCCAATTGGGTTTTAAGTTTCGGGGAGGAAAATATCCACCACCCCGTCCAAACTCTTAGGGGCAGTTTCCCAGACAGGGATTAGACTAGTCCTAGACTAAAATAAATGTAAGAGCAGTCCAAACTTAAAACAACCTGCACGGACATATCTTAAAATACATCAGTGCCCTTTGTTTTGCCACAAAATGCACACAAGTAATGTTTTTAGTAAGGCATGTTTGTTAAAACTAGTTATATTTCCTAATTAAACTAAGGCCTAGTCCTGGTTTAAGCTAATCCATGTCCAGGAAAACCATCTCATAAGATACCAGGTATCAGATTTACACAATCCATATAACGATTTGGCATCTAGTCATGGTTGCTAAACCACAATTTGCCTGTGGCGGTTTTCAGGAGTGGCTTAACGAAGGGTCAATTTAGTACTAGTTCACGCCTTTTTAATGGGTTTCAGCAAAAATAAAACCTTTTTAAGGGCAGACAGGGTTTAGATTAATCTAGGACTAGGCCATAGTTATATAAGGACATTTAAGTAGCTTTTAAAAAACAATTCTTACAAAAAAACAATACAATTCCTTGTTGGGACACAACAAGGAACGGTTATGTAAGATATCAGTAGTACAAGGGGTTTTAAAATTAGGACAGCTCAAACATGCATTTTAGTCTGAGATGAGGATAAGCGCTGTCCGTGAGACTGTGTTAAAAACTATGATCTGAAATCACTTTACATGGACTTACACGAATAATACTTAAAAATTTGAATAAATAAACTAAGAAATAAATAAAAAACAGGCTAAAGCAAAAATACTTGGGGTGGAGGAGGGATGATGCAAAAACTGTCACGGGACAGAGGTGAGGGACAGCTATATAGACACCTCTTCGCGCTGATTGGTTGGATTACATGACCATGCTCCTCCTGAACTTAGTTAAATAAACTTCATTTAAAAAAGAAATGCATTGTGTTCGTCTGTAATTTAATGACCTGTTAAAATGACTCTGGCAGACTTTCAACAAACCTAATCTTCAGCAAGGATGACTCAAATGGTCTTCAAAGACACATAACACTCTCTGCCAAATCCACTGCCTGGCGAGTGTGTCTCTGGTTATTTGTGAGCGTTGGTGTATTTCTTCCCGTGTTTTTTTGTTTATGGGTATGTGCATATGTGCAACTGGCCTCTGAAGTAATAACACAGAAATATGGTTTAGCACGCATTTGTGCGTGGGCTTCATAGACTCACCAGAGGGATGAGAAGCTGATGGAACATTTGAAACAAGCGCACCATCATTTGCCAAACTTATCCAACCCTCGGATTTCACATTTGACCCTTTGGGGTGGATTAAAATTTGACAGGGAAGCAGAAGGGGGATCAATAACAAGAAAATATCAGAAATGCAAACATGGCTTTTACCACACTCTGAATTTCTTAGTGAGTTTCTCTGAAAGAAACAATGATTGCAGGATGAGTTAAAGGGGGGGTTCAATGGTATTTCAAGCATTCTGACTTATTAACACAGTTATAGAGTTGTTTCCTCATGCTAAACGTAGGGAAAGTGTCAAAAAAGGAGTTGGGCTTGTTACAGAGTATTTCTGTGCCAAATGCACTTCGCCAGGGTTTCATACAAGTTTCTGAAAGTTTTTTTCGATTATAGGTCCAGCTGACGTTTCAGGGGTTTCTATACGTATCACTTTTTTATATGGGCACTTCCCCCGGAAAACCCCGCCCACCCGTCAATCAGCGAGAGACGCTAGAACTTGCAAACATCTTATCACGCGACACAGCTTTGTTTAATTTCAATACTCCACAATGTCACAAAAGATTGGATGTAAGGAGAAGAAAGCCAGCCTTATGAAAACAATGGATATAGTTTATTATCCGGGGTAGCAGCTGAGTTTTGCTTGTGTGTTTGATGGGCTGGATTTCCCAACCGGGTCATGAGTTGCATGCGGTAAGTAAGACTTCTGTCTTATGTTGGAAATATGGCGTGTGCATATTATATAAATGACACGAACATGTAGTGAATCATAAGTGTTGTATAGTGACTCGTACTCGCTCCTCCCGCGGTAGTAACTCCTCCTTCTTAATTTTTTCGTACGTTATGTGAAAGATTCGGTAAAGCTAATATTTCTTTTATAAATCTGATTAAACTAAAGACTCTTCAGAGATATAAAGGATGTAATACTACTCTATAGGTACTCCCGATTAACATCAGAAATGCAGAAACAGCGTATGTTACGTGAGCTTTAAAAAATACTTTGGATGAACTATTGTGTCGATCCAATGCAGTAACATGAAACTTATTCCTGTCACATTTTGGAAAGACATGGCTCGCAATCACTCGAGTAATCAGCTCCACAGCCCTCTTGACATTTCGATCAATTGAAAACTCTCTCAGTCAGATGCCACGTCATACCGGCAGTGCTATGAAACTCGAAGTGTGGTTGGAAAGGTTTAGATTGCATTGGCTCCTTGAATTCAGGATAAGAATTCCTTTGGGCCTGATATCACATGTATTCCACATGGAAGAAACCCAACTGGCACATAATCTTTCTGTGAATAACTTTCTTGTTGCTGAAAATGCCAGTGCTTCCCACGTACACGTACACATAGTGACTCCCCACTTGGCTCACAGGCCTAATTCAGTTTCTGACGTCAATAAACACATCTTGAAAAGAATAACTTGTTTATGCACAATGAGCACCATTTTTATGTTATAATTGATTTTAACTCATCATCAAGAATGCTTGAACAGGAGTAGTTCTATGAAACTTTAAAATCAAGATTGTATTTTGACCAATAACTGATAATTGATGAATCAACTCTTTGATGTTAAGGTACAGCAGAGGTATCATGGTGCTACATGGTATATGTGATGGTGTCAGTTGGTACTATTATATAAAATGTTGCTATTTTACTATTATAACTACACTTTCAGAAATAAAAGTAACTAAACTGTACCTTTTTCGTTATAGGGTAGTACCCTAAGGTTTTGTGCCTTTACAGGTTTATAAAACATTATACAATGTTGTATCTTTTTGTACATTATTGAACCTTAAGGACCTATTGCACTCTAAAAATGGCGGGGTTATTTTTGACCCATAATGGCTAAATATTGGACAGAACACATGCTGGGTCAATTTTAAACCAGCAGTGTGTTCTGTCCAATATTTACCCATTATGGCTCAAAAACAACCCAGACATTTTAGAGTGTGCGTGTATCTTTAAAGGTACAGTTAAATGTTTTGTACCCTAATTTTTAATGTAGTTTATTTAACAAAGTTCAGGAGAAGCATGGTCATGTGATCCAACCAATCACCTCACTCTCAGCTAGTTTCATCTATCCTAGTTAAAGAGGGTGGGGTACTCTGGGTTTGGCCAAAAATTCAGAGCTCGGAGCCCTCCCCTCGGACAGCATGCCAAATTGATTACATATGATGTTAATGCAAACTCACGAAACATAGGTCCTTAAAGGGATAAAAATGCTAATGCTCATCCTAATGCTATTCTAAACCTGTATGAATTAGTTTTTTCTGATAAACACAAAAGAAGATATTTTGATAAACGATGGTAAACAACCAGCTGATTGTAACCATTGACTTCCATAGTAGGAAAAACAAATTCGATGGAATTCAATCATTAACTGTGTGCTTACCATCATTTATCAAAATATTTTCTTCACCATTTATCACAATACTTACATAATATTTGTTTTCCTACTATGGAAGTCAATGGTTACGGCAGCTGTGTGCTTACCATCATTTTTAAAATATCTTCTTCATACAGGTTTAAAACAACATGAGGGTGAGTCAATGATGACCGAATTTTCATTTTTGGGTGAGCTATCCCTTTTTTTAAGTTATATTTTTTTTGGCAGGGAGGAGAGAGAGGTTTACCTTGAGCCGGTAATCGAACTCAGGTCGCAGAAAGTGAAAACCACCTCATGTCGGTGAGCTGCCCACTACACCATCGGCTCCGCCGTGAGCTATCCCTTTAAAGCTACACAATAGGTCCTTAGGGTATAATACTGTATGCAAAAATGTACAACATGTCAATGTGTTGTATACCCATAAAGGTACAAAAAGGAACCTTTGAGGGTACCACCCCAGTGACAGAAAAAGTACAGCTTTGTACTTTATTTTCTGACAGTGTACTAATGACTATTATATAAATGTTATATAAAATGTTCAGCCTTTAATCGCTAGTGGTTTCCAAGTTCCCGAGGCATGTTGACTTTGTGAACTGCTACAGTTCAGAGAAATACCATCTCAAATTTGATCAGTGAACAGAGCTTAATGTCTCCTTTAGTCAGGTCTTGGGGAAAAGTTATCCCCGTCAGGTCAATGTGGCTATGAACACATCCCAAAGGACTGACATTTCATTACCAGAGAAGTGGTAAAAAGAAAAGAAAAACAACATTCAGAAAATTTTAAGCAAATTGGGATTGGATGGAACATGTGGAAGTACTGTACTGATAAAAATGTGTTTGCTGCAGGATTAAGCATTTAATCTCACATGTAAAGCAACCAATCCTGTTTTGCTTTGAGCAGCGTCATGGAAATGTTTCTGCAATAACAGCCTGGTGTCTAACCACCATTCATGAATGTCTCTAAAGTTTATAACAATAATGGCAAAATATCTCTTTTAGATTCCACTAGTTGCTTCAAGGAAAACTCTTGCGAAAGACTTCATACCTCGCATACATGCACCGATATATCGGTCAATAATCGGTGTCGGCCAATGAAAGCAATTTTTCACACTATCAGCCAATAGTTTAAAAAAAGCTGATTGTCAGATATATCCTGTCAATCAAAAAAAATCAGGAAAATGCAATGAATTTGCTTTGTCTATAGAAAATGTAAAGAAACATCACTAGTGTAATGTTCATTATATAAACAGAATTCAGAATTTTTTTCTTTAGAATTTAGTTAACGCAAGTTAAAGGTATAGCGGAAGATTTTCTTGATTTTTTTAAAAGAACCGCCCCTCCACTTTAAAAAAACATGCACATGCCTATTAACGTGTGCACAAAAGAGCATGCATGAGCCTCTTCTCTTCGCTCTGTTTACAAGTTGCTGTCGGCATGGCTCATAAATTGAGATGTTTAATGTGTCTGAGCAGTTCGTGACTTGTGCCAGGGCTAGCATCGCTAATCATAGCTTACATCAACTTTTACTAGCAGTGCTTTTAAATGTATTTCTCCAAATAGCATGACAAACTTTACCTGTCGAGTAGAAACGTCACGACTGAGGCATCAGTGGGAAGCCCAACCTGTGTGAAATATATTCTCCCAAAAACACTTTGCTCTTGTTTCTTTCTTCAAAGGCCTTTCTCTTCTTGTCATACAATTCGTAAACACTTTTTCTCTTGCGACCCTCAGACATTTTGAAAAGATACGGTGAGAATGCGAGCTTCAAAGAATGCCTGTAGCCTTGAAAGTGTGCATGTGCAAAAATGGAAACCTAGGGATGAGAACATACGACGGCCTAAGGTAAACATATAATCAGAATGATTGACAACTGGGATGACCAATAGTCTTGATGATCCACCAGGATAAAGAAAATCTTCCGCTATACCTTTAATATAACCACCAAATTATCAGTATTGGCATCGGTATCAGCAGATATTAGTGCTGCCTCATGATTAGTCGCGACTAATCGTTTGCAGAATAAAAGTTTTTGATTACATAATATATGTGGGTGTACTGTTTATAATAATTATGTGTAAATACACACACAAACACACATGTATATAATTAAGAAACTAGGGATGCTAAACAATTAATCGTGATTAATCGTTAGCAGAATAAAAGTTTTTGTTTACATCACATATGTGTTTAAACTATGTATAATAAATATGTATATATATATATATATAAATATGAACACATTCATGTATAATTTTAAGAAAAAAATGTATATATTAAGTATTTATATTTATATATAATATAAATTATACATAAATATACAAATGTATATACACATGTAAACATTTCTAAAACATATACATGCATGCGTGTACATTTATTTATACAAAGTTATTATACACAGTTCACACACATATATGATGTAAACAAAAACGTTTATTCTGCTAACGATTAATCGCGATTAATCGTTAAGCATCCCTATAAGAAACATTTGCATGTGTATATGCTTATAATTTATATTATATATAAATATAAATATTTATTATATAAATATATTTTTTGTATGTGTGTGTGTGTGTGTGTGTGTGTGTGTGTGTGTGTATTTATATATACATAATTATTATACACAGTACACACACATACATTATGTAAACAAATACTTTTATTCTGCAAACGATTAGTCGCGACTAATTTTTAGTCTGAAAAATTAGTATCAATGAATATTTCATTTCGGTGCATCTCTATTAGTCACTGATATAAACATGACGTTTTCTTCTTCAAAAGCTTTGTGGTGTTTGCAGGTGGACTGTTAAAGAACGCGACCCACATCTCTCGGAAATCCTGTAAAAATCTGAGGATGACATCAAATCTGCTCAAGTGTTTCCAGTCAAGTGTGCCGTATGCATCAGACGTTCAGCAGACGATTCCTGGGGGTGAGTCGCGTGACGTCTGAGGATGAGACTAGTACCATGGAGTCACAGCATTTATTAAATGACTAGAAATCAGCTGATCAATGGCTTAATTTTATTTGTATACTGTAACCCAATTAAGCTTTAAGAATCTTTAATACCAGTTACTATAGGAATTTTTTTTTGGAGCAATATTTTCTTACAGAAGAAAAGCACTTCTAATAGCACATTGCATTTTGCAGAAAAAACATCACTGAAAAATACAAAATAGCAAAGATGCCTAAAGAATTTGTATGTCCACTCTCTTCTTTGCATAATTCTGGATACACCCAAGAAAAACATGCAAAAAGTTTCGGTCAACAGTGACATAAGACAAACAATGTAAGTGTATTTACACTGTGAAATCCTGGACACACATCCTAGAGGATATGTCAGTCAGATGAAAGAACAGAGTCTGTGAAACCATGTGAGTTGTCACTTATACAGTGGCAGATTGTGAAATGTTATTGTAATGTGCAGGCATAAAGTGTTATTTACATGCATATCTAATACACAGTTTCACTAACATTTAACTTTTTTGGTTTCTCATTTTGCCTTGCAGGGAAATTTCTCATTACTGAAAGGTGAGTTGAGGTTACACTGACAGTTTGAATTTAAACAAATACAATTAAAGCTACATTTTGTGAATGAGACTGGCAGAAGGTAAAGCTCTCCCTCTGTGCTGATCGAAACAACCAGCTCTGTTCTTTGTGGATAAATCTGAGCCTCTGGCCGGTCTGATATTGTGACCTTTTGCCGACCAAATATTAAAACACAACCAGATGTGCCTATTATGCATGGTTGCTTATAGCACACAACCCTTACCTCAGCTATAAAACGGTTATGTCTCATGCAGGGTGGGTGTGCAGATGACTCATACTTGGGCTTGTCTGTGGGTAGAAATTGATCTTTTCTCCCTGAGCTTCAATAGAGGCAGACTGAAAATCTGGATCTTCCTCATTAGGGTCTGAGGGGGTTGTGTCGGAAACAGATCTTTCTCTCGCAACCACATGACATATAAGCCAAACAGCAGCTGAAATATTACAAGTGTTTGGAAGTGTGTGGAGCTATGTCAGTGTCACATCTGGTTTTCAAGCTCAGAGTCTGTGGCCGGAGGCTTTATCTTTAAAAAAACGGATGCACTCACTGCGATGCCCTATGAAATGAGATGCCAGCTCAGGTGCTTGGAAACTGTGGAAAAACAAACATGCAGCACCAGCAAGATGAATGCCTTTATATGCATCATAAACTTTATGTCAACAGTGAGACACTTTTTATGATTCATTTATCAACACTGCATTTGGAGGGCTGTTACACTGTCTGCACATTTTTGTGGTTTACATTTGCTTTCCTCCAGAGGGTCTTACAGTGCAAGCTAGATTAATATTAATAAACTAAAAAGTTTACTAAACTAAAATGGCCCCAGAGTACTACTTGTAGAGAGTACAAATGACGCTAAATAGCACTAAAAGTAGTTCATTAGTTCGTAATCATAGGGGAACCAAGTGCTATATAGCACCTATGTAATACCTGTGTAGCACCTGTGTCGAACCATATTGTGCTATATCAGCCCCGTATGGTTCTCCATATGTGCTTTATAGGTGCTATATAGCACTAAAAATGGTTCCCCTATGATTAAGAGCTTTTAGTGCTATTTAGCACCATTTTTAGAGTGTGATGTTTATGTATCACTCTGCTGTCTCTTTTTTCATGCCAGGTTTTGGTTTGCTACAAATGAGCTGGTAAAATAAGTTCATTAAAATTTTATGTCCAGTTACTTACTACCTCATGTGGCAAGTGGCCATGCAATAACAGGGTTTATGCAAGCAAAAAGGTACAAGAGGCTGTGCCCCATATGGCAAAAAATAAATGTATTGGGCCGCGACGTGAATATATTTTCTTTGGATTGAAATAAGCCTACATAGAGGGCTCTATATATTTTTTAAATGCTTTAAAATATATTTATTTAACAAATATATGTCAAAATATACAAAAATTGGCCTAAAATATATATCAGTGAAAAATAGATATTTCATCAAATATATTTTGGACATTTTTTGTATATTTTGAAATGTGTTCAAAATTATATTTGAAAATATAATGTTTGCGTATGGGGCTGTATCATATGAAAAGTCACAGCTGGGGACATTGTTCATTTGTTAGGCATGGCGCAAATAAGCTATCGTGACTTTTTCACGATACAGCACTAGCCTCGAGTACCTTATCGCTTTATACTCATTTTTTTTTTTTTTTTTTTTGCAAATATATGTTTGAATGCAACTTTCATAAAGTAAAATCACTAAAAGTATTTCTTCCACTGGAAAAATAGTCCCTGGCGGACTGTGAACAGCAACCGAATGTTTCATGCTGTATGTTTATGTTGTTAAGGGTGCTGCGCAGTGATGCACAGAATCGTTGGTTGCTGCGGACATGTGTTTATCGTAAAAATAAAAAACACAGCTATTGACCAATCAGAATCAAGGACTGGAACTAACCTTGCAATAATATGCAATAACTGTGCTGGATTATTAGTGAACATTATCTCTTATTAGATCTCAATGGATGTTACCATAAATTTGAAATGATTCGAGCTAAGTGACATGGTGCATTATCCTGCTGGAAGTAGCCATCAGAGGATGGGTCCATGATGGTCATAAAGAGATAGACATGGTCAGAAACAATGCTCAGGTAGGCCGTGGCATCTAAACTATCCGCAATTGGCACTAAGGGGCCTAAAGTGTGCCAAGAAAACATCCCCCACACCATTACACCACCACCACCACCAGTAGGCATGATGGATCCATGTTCTCATTCTGTTTACGCCAAATTCTGACTCTACCATCTGAATGTCTCAACAGAAATCGAGACTCATCAGACCAGGTAACATTTTTCCAGTCTTCAACTGTTCAAATTTGGTGAGCTGTTGCAAATTGTAGCCTCTTTTTACTATTTGTAGTGGAGATGAGTGGTACCCGGTGGGGTCTTCTGCTGTTTTAGCCCATCTGCCTCAAGGTTGTGCGTGTTGTGGCTTCACAAATGCTTTGCTGCATACCTCGGTTGTAACGAGTGGTTATTTCAGTCAAAGTTGCTCTTCTATCAGCTTGAATCAGTCGGCCCATTCTCCTCTGACCTCTAGCATCAACAAGGCATTTTCGCCCACAGGACAACCGCATACTGGATGTTTTTCCCTTTCCACACCATTGTAAACCCTAGAAATGGTTGTGCCTGAAAATCCAAGTAACTGAGCAGATTGTGAAATACTCAGACCTGCCCGTCTGGCACCAACAACCATGCCACGCTCAAAATTGCTTAAATCACCTTTCTTTCCCATTCTGACATTCTGTTTGGTGTTCAGGAGATTGTCTTGACCAGGACCACACCCGTAAATGCATTGAAGCAACTGCCATGTGATTGGTTGTTTAGATAATTGCATTAATGAGAAATTGAATAGGTTTTTACTAACATTTGCGGCTTATGCACACAATGCCCATTCCAAGCGTTGAAAATAAGTGTGAACGGTGGTAATAATGCAATGCAATGCCTAAAAATACAAGTACACTACTCAAAAATAAAGAGTTTAAAAAAGAGTCTATACTGTAATAATGGTGACCACGCTGTAAAAACAACAGAGTATGTTTGAAAGAAAACAGGACTAGTTGAGAAACAATAGTGATTACAGTATTGCTTAGCAAATACTAACAGGCTGAGAACAAGTATGAGCCATAATTGCTGTTTATCTGAGTCTCTCACTCTAACACTTTTTGCGTCATTTCTGACACCTGTTTCCTGTCCCCTGCCACACTACTGTATGACCCTCTGTATCCACCCACTACAAACTATAACAATCCACAGCTCTCCACCGCTGAGAGATCTAGCCGTCCTGCGCTGCTGAGCTCCATGCCAGGTCTTCCTGACTCACGGTCTACCGTGGGAGACGCAGCGGATCTCAGCCGTATGAAGAATAAAAAATAAGCTGTGATTATATGGAGCACATAATGTTCAGAATGGATGTTGCTGGTTTCTCTTATCACATATGACTTAATTAAAGATTATTTTTCAGGTGTGAACATATATGTTTTTTATTCCCTCATGAAATCAAAATTGAAGTTTTGTATGAACTAGTTTGATCCTGCACAGACATACGCATTCAAACTTAGTCTCTCACTTCTGTCAGTACATTTCAACAATTTTTATGACATTATAGTGCACTTCAGTTTTTCATTTGATTACTGGCAGACAACCTAAACGCTATTAGTTATGTTTAAAGGGGGAGGGGACACCTAATTTCCTGTTTCAGTAGAAATTATGTCAATGCATCAAACAAAGCTATGTATTTCAAAGCACTTTATTGGGTTGTTAAAGCAGGGTAGGAGATTTTGTATGCTGGTTGAAAATCTTTTCACATCCTTATATCACAAAGTTAAGTGGTCTAAATACATTATATAATGTATATATTCTGTTAAAGGCACAGGACCATAAAATGTTTGCCCAATCATTGCATTTGGTCTGAAAAACTGAAGACATAGTGGTTTAATCCTTACAATACATAATTCGTTTTAGATTTTTGAAAAAAAAAAAATTAATATCTAGAATATTGCAAGTGATTGCAAGGGAGCTGCTGTTGCTTAAGTTTTCCGAGTCTTGCTGTAGTTGCTAAGGTTTTCTGGTTGGAAAATCTTTGATATTCGACAACTCTCTTTCGGATTATGCTATTTTCTATACACCGCCTGGGTGCACTTTTAAACTATTTGGTCAGTAATAGTACCACAATCTCTCCACAAGAGATTTCATGGTATCCTTGATGTTTGTACTACCAGGGGTTAAATTGGGATTTGTTATGTGGGGGGGCTCTGCGGGGAGGGGTACTTCAAGGGGTAACATGTTTAATACTGATGATAGCAAAGCCACTATGTGTTTCAATGACATTCTGGACCTCTATAGGATTTGATAAGTTTCAGCTTTAAAGCTGTGCCAGAGGTTGACCCAAAATATTTTAAAAAGAGCTTCTGAATTTTAAATGATGCAAATCTATGAGTTTGACACCCTATATCCATTTGTTGCACATGTCATTATGCACAACTGATCAAACTTTAAAGGAAGTTAAAAGAATCAACCTCCTTGAATAATTCTAGGCATATAGGCTACCCCAAAAGACTCAATTAACAAGAAAAGGTACAACACACAGTACTGTATCATCAACATGTCTTATAAATTAGCCATAGAGATTCCCTATGCTGGTCAGCAGCTAAAACAATCATATAGTTAGGTTTGATTTGTGTAATCAAAATACATTATTTTATTAAACTATACAATAGTTATATCCAGTGTTATCCAGTTAACATAATGTAATTAGATGAGTGACATACATACTTTAATCCTTTACACGTTTCTAGTCTTCTATTAAGTTTTCTCGACGTGGGCACCATTATTACCTCTCTCTCTCTGTCTCTCTCTCGTCAAATGATTCTGCGTGAGAGCGCGTTCTTGAAGTTCTGAGTGTTTTCGCTTTAGTTGCGTAACTTGCGCGAAGACGCATTTAAAGGGAAAGCGTGTGTTTTCGCGGCAATTGCGGCGCCCAATTCGCGTCATTTTCATCGCCCCGTGCGAGGACGCGCATGGTTGCGTCTTTGCATGGACTTTGTATGTAATCTGCTCGCGCAAATCGTTGAACTTGCGTTGGTGAGTATGCCCGGCCCAATTCAAACCCCATGTACTACACTAAAAAAAAAAAATGAAATATTGAGTTTAATTTAAAATATTATGTCAACAGGTTCCTCGCAATTTGTTTAAGTAAACTCAACAAACAATAATTTCGTTCATTTTACAAAACAAGTTTAAGTAACCTTAACAAATTTGTTGTGACTTTGGTTTATTCACTGCTTTATTTTGGGTTCTCAGTGTTGGTGTTTGTGTTTATTGCTTCACACGTGCGCGTCTCAGTCACGGGTGTAATCAGTGTTATTTGTTTCACCTGCGCCACTCACCTGCAGCTCATTTCATGGCCATTCGGTTCTGTATTTAATCCCTGTGTGTTTCAGTGTTCGTTGCAAGTCCGTCTTTGTATGTGCTCGCCGGTTTCTAGCGCTGCTAGATTCTAGTCCTGTCCTGTCCTGTCTTGTTGCCCAGTTACTCTTGTCAGTTTTATTTTGCCCCGTTTCATCTGTGCTATCTGCTACCCGTAGATTTTGGATTCAAGGTTCTGTCATCGGCTGATCTCCGCTTTCTCATCCGCTGCTAATAGACTGCATTTCCTTCAGCGAACTAAAGACTCTCACTGCAGCTCTGTCGCTGTCCAGCTGGGCGGTCCCACGCCTGGGGAGCTGTCCAGCGTCGCCTGCCTACTCACAGCACCACTAACGCTCTCTCTCTCTCTGCCCGCCTCAGGATCATCTCGCTCGCCTCCTGAGCTGGCTCTGTGAACTGTGGACATCTCTCACTGTGTCGTGTGTGTTCCTCTCTCTCTCCCACCGTTCGCCTGAGTGTGGCAGCAGGCCGGACGAGTGTGGTCATCCTCTCAAGCCCAGTGTGTGGATTCTGTTTTGCCGTCTGCCTCGGAGTGGCCATTGCGCCCAGACGTGCTTCTGACTTTTCCTTATTATTATTATTTCAATAAACTCTTCTGTTAATCTGCTCTGGGATCTCTCTCTGTGTTTTTTCACCGTAACAGAACGGACTTGCCAACATGGATCCCGCAGATGCAGATTCTGTCCGATCTGCGCTCGCGCAGCAGGGAGCTTGGCTGGGCCAACACTCTGCCCAGCTTTCCACTACAGCTCAGGAGGTGGAGGATTTGACCACTCGCATTGACGAGCTCTCCACACGCCTCGACCGGACTCGGCATTCCCTCGAGTCAGAGCCCCATGCTGCCAACCCTCCGCCCTACGACGGCGATCCTTCCTCCTGTCGGGCGTTTCTTTCCCAGTGCTCGCTGGTGTTCGCTCTCCAGCCTCGCCGCTACGCGACTGAACGCACCCGAGTCGCCTATGTCATCACTCTGCTGGTAGGGAGAGCGCGCCAGTGGGGCACCGCCGTGTGGGACGCCCAGGATCCATGCTGCCGGTCATTTGAGGAGCTTCGGGAAGAGATGATAAAGCTCTTTGATCGCTCTGTTCGTGGGGATGCCGCCGCGGCTCGGCTGGCTCGCCTCGCCCAGGGATCGGGCTCGGTGACGGACTACTCCATCCTGTTCAAGACCTTGGCAGCGGCATGCAGCTGGAACGAGGCAGCCCTCCGGGCGCAGTTCCTTGAGGGTCTGAATGACAATATCCAAGATGAGATAGCGACCCACGACCTCCCGCACTCTTTTGACGGCATCATCGAGCTTGCGCTCAGGGTTGAAGCCCGGATGTTATTCCGCGACCAGCGCCGTACCCTCCGTCACCGGGTCTTTTTAAACGAGCCTTCCCAGTCCAACCAGCCCGGTAGCTCGCCGCCAGTGGAGAGTGAGCCCATGCAGCTGGGCAGGATGCGTTTATCGCAGAGAGAGAGAGAGCGTCGCCTTCAGAATTCTCTATGCCTCTATTGTGGCAAACCTGGACATTTTGCCAAGCTCTGCCCGGTAAAAGGGGTTGCCCACCGGTGAATCAGGGGGTCCTGGTGGGCACCACGTCACAGAAATCCTCCCCATCGTCCTGCACTCGACTTCCGGTCACCTTGTCCTTCTCTGGTGTCGATCATCCCACCATGGTCCTGCTCGACTCGGGCGCCGAGGGCAATTTTATCAGTGAGGACCTGGCTCGGGCTTGTGGCATCCCTGCTGTTTCTCTCGAGGCTCCCCTGGATGTATGGTCCATCAGAGGTCAGCAGATGGCACAGATCACTCATTGCACGCCCTCTGTAAGTCTTTTTATTTCTGGCAATCATCGTGAGGAGATTGTGTTGTACATCCTGCATGCCTCTCTATCTCCCATCATTTTAGGGCATGCATGGTTGGCACAGCACAATCCCCATGTTGATTGGCAACAAGATGTTATTTTAGCTTGGTCTCAGTCCTGTCATGTGTCCTGTCTTGGTTCTGCTGCTTCGGGTTCTGTTTCTTCTCTTCCTCAGGTTTCGGCGGTTGATTTAACTGGAGTCCCGGCGGAGTATGCCGATATCGGTCAGGTGTTCAGTAAAGCCCGGGCCACCTCCCTTCCTCCTCACCGGCTGTACGATTGCTCTATCGAGCTCCTCCCAGGCACTTCTCCGCCCAAAGGTAGACTTTATTCTTTGTCCGGTCCTGAGAGAGAGGCTATGGACCGTTATATTAATGATGGCCTCCGTGCCGGTATCATCCGTCCCTCCACCTCTCCCGCAGGGGCGGGGTTTTTCTTTGTTAAAAAGAAGGACGGCTCCCTTCGCCCCTGTATTGATTATAGGGGTTTGAATGACATTACTGTTAAGAATAGGTACCCCCTTCCTTTAATGTCTTCTGCTTTTGAGCTTTTGCAGGGAGCACGGTTCTTCACCAAGTTGGATTTGCGCAATGCTTATCATTTACTACGCATAAGAGAGGGCGATGAGTGGAAGACAGCCTTTAACACCCCTACTGGACACTTTGAGTACTGCGTTCTCCCTTTCGGGCTTTGTAACGCTCCCTCTGTCTTCCAGACTTTGGTTAATGATGTGCTGAGAGACATGATTGACAAGTTTGTCTTTGTGTACATAGATGATATTCTCATCTTTTCTCCCTCCATGCAGGAACACACTCAGCATGTCCGCCGAGTCTTACGTCGGTTACTTGAGAACAAGTTATATGTGAAGGCGGAGAAGTGCGAGTTTCACAAGAGGTCGGTTTCGTTTCTGGGTTTCGTGATTGCCGAGGGGGAGATACGTCCCGATCCAGCCAAGGTCAGAACGGTGGCCGAATGGCCAGTCCCCGACTCCCGTAAGGCATTACTTCGTTTCTTAGGGTTCGCCAATTTTTACCGGCGATTCATTAGAAACTTTGGTCAGATTGCTCAACCCCTTACGGCTCTCACCTCCACCAAGGAGAGGTTTGTCTGGGGAAAAGAGGCTCAGGAGGCCTTTGATAAGTTAAGGTCCCGGTTTATCACTGCTCCTGTTCTTTCTATTCCAGATCCTACCTCTCAATTCATTGTTGAGGTGGATGCTTCGGATGTCGGGGTTGGTGCCGTTCTGTCTCAGCGATCGTCTAAGGATGGCAAGGTGCATCCTTGCGCTTTCTTCTCACACCGGCTTAACCCAGCAGAGCGAAACTACGACATAGGGAATCGGGAACTGCTGGCCGTCAGATTGGCTTTGGGTGAGTGGCGTCACTGGTTAGAGGGGACCTCGGAACCCTTCCTGGTCTGGACGGATCACAAGAATTTAGAATATATCCGTTCAGCCAGGAGGTTAACATCACGTCAGGCTCGTTGGGCGCTCTTCTTTGACAGATTTAACTTCATCCTCTCGTACCGGCCTGGTTCTAAAAACACTAAACCTGATGCCCTCTCTCGGTTGTTCGAGGTTTCCAGTTCTGACAGAGACGAAACCATCCTCCCGGAGGGGCGGGTGGTGGGGGCTCTGCGCTGGGGAATCGAACAACGAGTGAGGGAGGCCGGACGGGAGGAGGAAGTGCCAGAGGGGTGCCCAGCGGGTCGACTTTGGGTTCCGGAATCGCTCCGTTCCGAGGTCATCCGGTGGGGTCACGAGTCCAAGTTAGTTTGTCATCCCGGAGTTCGGAGATCGCTGGCTGCCGTCCATCAGCGATTCTGGTGGCCCTCTATGGGCTCCGATGTCAGACAGTTTGTGTTAGCCTGTCAGGTTTGTGCCCGCAATAAGGCTTCTCATCAAGCCCCTAGTGGTCTGCTTAAGCCCTTATCTATCCCTTCCCGTCCTTGGTCTCACATAGCCATTGATTTTGTTACCAATTTACCTAGTTCTAGAGGTAACACTGTAATTTTGACCATTGTTGATCGCTTCTCTAAAGCAGCGCATTTTGTCCCTCTGCCCAAACTCCCCTCTGCCAAGGAAACGGCTCTGATTATGATAGAACACGTCTTTCGCTTACATGGTCTGCCTTCTGACGTGGTTTCTGATAGGGGTCCTCAGTTTATTTCCCGTTTTTGGCAAGAGTTCTGTAGACAGATCGGCTCCACAGCCAGCTTGTCTTCAGGTTATCACCCACAGACCAACGGGCAATGCGAACGGGCTAACCAGGATCTTGGTCGTGCGCTCCGCTGTCTGACATCTCAATATCCGAGCTCCTGGTGCCAACAGTTACCCTGGGTAGAATATGCTCATAACTCTCTTCCTGTTTCATCCCTTAAAATGTCCCCGTTTGAGGCTTCCATGGGTTTTCAGCCTCCTCTTTTCCCAGCTCAAGAACCCGATGCGGCGGTCCCGTCTGCGCTAGCCTTCGTTCAACGTTGCAGACGCACCTGGAGGAGGGCTAGAAATACTTTACTCGAGACCTCCAGACGGACCAAAGCCGCGGCTGACCGTCATCGTAGACCCGCGCCCCGCTTTATCTGTGGGCAGAAGGTATGGCTTTCTTCCAAGGATCTGTCTCTCCGAGGGCCATCTCGCAAGCTGGCACCTCGCTTCCTTGGGCCATACAGTATTGATAAGGTCATCAACCCGGTGACAGTTAAGCTCAGATTGCCCCCTGCTCTCGGTCGGGTTCATCCAGTTTTTCATGTGTCTAAACTGAAGCCTGTGTTTTTTTCTCCCCTTAACCCTGTCCCTTCTGCTCCCACCCCTCCCGCCCCGCAGCTTTTGGATGGTGCCCCAGTTTTCACCGTTAAGACCCTTTTAGATGTACGTCGGCGGGGTAGGGGTTTTCAGTATTTAGTGGATTGGGAGGGCTATGGTCCGGAGGAGAGGTGTTGGGTACCGGCCCGGGACATCTTGGACCCTGACCTGATTGTGGACTTCCGTCGGCGACGAGGTGAGCCCTCCCTTGGACCGCCTGGTGGCGGTCGTGGGGGGGGGGTCCTGTTGTGACTTTGGTTTATTCACTGCTTTATTTTGGGTTCTCAGTGTTGGTGTTTGTGTTTATTGCTTCACACGTGCGCGTCTCAGTCACGGGTGTAATCAGTGTTATTTGTTTCACCTGCGCCACTCACCTGCAGCTCATTTCATGGCCATTCGGTTCTGTATTTAATCCCTGTGTGTTTCAGTGTTCGTTGCAAGTCCGTCTTTGTATGTGCTCGCCGGTTTCTAGCGCTGCTAGATTCTAGTCCTGTCCTGTCCTGTCTTGTTGCCCAGTTACTCTTGTCAGTTTTATTTTGCCCCGTTTCATCTGTGCTATCTGCTACCCGTAGATTTTGGATTCAAGGTTCTGTCATCGGCTGATCTCCGCTTTCTCATCCGCTGCTAATAGACTGCATTTCCTTCAGCGAACTAAAGACTCTCACTGCAGCTCTGTCGCTGTCCAGCTGGGCGGTCCCACGCCTGGGGAGCTGTCCAGCGTCGCCTGCCTACTCACAGCACCACTAACGCTCTCTCTCTCTCTGCCCGCCTCAGGATCATCTCGCTCGCCTCCTGAGCTGGCTCTGTGAACTGTGGACATCTCTCACTGTGTCGTGTGTGTTCCTCTCTCTCTCCCACCGTTCGCCTGAGTGTGGCAGCAGGCCGGACGAGTGTGGTCATCCTCTCAAGCCCAGTGTGTGGATTCTGTTTTGCCGTCTGCCTCGGAGTGGCCATTGCGCCCAGACGTGCTTCTGACTTTTCCTTATTATTATTATTTCAATAAACTCTTCTGTTAATCTGCTCTGGGATCTCTCTCTGTGTTTTTTCACCGTAACAAAATTTTAGTAGAGTCAACAAATAAAAAAAGAGTTAATTTGTACATGAAAATTTTAATTAATGAATGAAAAAAATTTGAATAATGCCATTTTATAAACTCCACCCCCTTTAATTAGAATTTAAGTCAATAACACCAAATCAATCAATCAAAGTGTAGCTGCTCACTACGACTCATAATATAGACCTTTATTTATTACAGTTTATCAAACATATCACAAACCTATTTGAAATGCAATGTTAAATTTCAAAGCATTTGTTTGTTTGTTTTGTTCTAAAATATATCAGAACAAGTTCCTCGATTCAATCCTCCTCAGCCAATGAGATGCAAGTATGTATTGGTTTTATTAATCTCTTTCTTTTATGCAACAATTGAGCACTTTAGTGAAGTTTTGAACAGGCCACAACCAACATCAAAAGCTGACATTAAGGAAGCAGAGCTTGATCTCGACATCAATACTGCATCACCAGAAAAGGAGGAGATTGTTGCAACTATAATGTCTCTTAAAAAACAGAAAAGCCCCTGGACATGACAAATTGAATGCAGAACTGTTCAAAGCAGACCCAGAGCTTGCAGCCAAAATGCTTCTCCCACTATTTACAGCAATATGGAAAGAAAGACAGATACCAACAGACTGGTCGGAAGGCATAATTGTGAAGATCCCCAAGAAAGGAACCCTTAGCAACTGTAACAACTGCCGTGGAATAACTCTTTTGTCTATACCAAGCAAGATCCTAGCAAAAATTATAATCCAGCGGCTATCAGATGCAGTTGACCAACACCTCAGAAAGGAACAGGCAGGGTTCCGGAAAGGAAGAGGATGCACAGATCAGATTTTTGTACTGCGAAACATCACTGAACAGTGCACTGAATGGCAGAGACAACTATACATTAATTTTGTAGATTTTGAGAAAGGCTTTGACAGCGTCCATAGAGACAGCCTTTGGCGTATTCTCTGAGCATATGGAATACCACAAGACATCGTCCTTCTCATCCAAAGCTTCTACAACAACTTCACATGTAAGGTAGTAAACAGCGACCACCGTTTTCATGTGAAGACTGGTGTGAGGCAAGGCTGTGTGATGTCAGCATTCCTTTTTAACATTGCCATTGACTGGGTAATGCGGAGAACTACTGAAAAACAGACAAGCGGTCTGAGATGGACCCTCAGCTATACACTTGAAGATCTAGACTTTGCTGATGATCTGGCTCTGATCTCCCACACACACCAGCACATTCAAGAGAAGACATACCGCATCAATACATATGCTGAACAGATAGGCTTGAGGATCAACCTGCAGAAAACAGAGGTGATGACACTCAACATCCCAAACCCATTACCAGTGCAGGTAAATGGAAAAAATCTTCCAATGACCACAGAATTCACCTATTTGTGCAGCATTGTCAGATATGATGGAGGAGCGGACATTGACATAAAGAATCGTCTTGGCAAAGCCAGAAATGCACTTAGGATGCTGAATAGTGTTTGGAGATCCAAGCAGTATAGCATAAAGACCAAGTTGAAATTGTACCAGAGCTGTGTGCTTTCCACCCTGCTATATGGCTCAGAGTGCTGGAGGATAACAGACAGTGACCTGAATAAGCTCTCTGTTTTCCATACAAAGAATTTGAGGAGAATCATGAGAATTTTCTGGCCAAACACCATCTCTAATGAGCAGTTGCTTGCGTGTTGCAATCAGGACAGTATTGGGACCATCATCATGAGAAGAAGATGGAGGTGGATTGGGCACTTGCTAAGGAGAGAGCAAGAAAGTATTACCCGCACAGCCCTTCACTGGACACCAGAGGGCAAACGCAAGAGAGGCAGACCAAAGAACGCCTGGCGCCAGACAGTAGAAGGAGAATTAAAGAACATGAACCTCACTTGGGGTACCATCCAGAAGCTGGCCCAGAACAGACAGGAGTGGAAGACTTTTGTTGCTGCCCTACATGCCAGTGGCATAACGGGCGGTAAGTAAGTAAGTAAGTTTTATGCAACAATTTTATGTTGGCTGAACAAATCTACTGAAGATAAAATGTCAACAAACATTAGATGGCCTGAGGGTGAGTAAATAAACAACATTTTTTGGTGCAATGTGAAAAGCCTAAATGTAGATGTAAAACTTACAATGAGGGAATTCATCTGGAATGGATAATGGAAGTGTTAATGTTCAAAAGTCATCTTTCATTGTTTGCAGAAATGATACTTTAAAAGTCGGGCCGAGTACCAAAACACACTTGTAGCCAATCAGCAGTAAGGGGCGTGTCTACTAACCGACATCATTGCCTGGGTTGTGTATGTGTGTGGGTCTATCAAAAGAAGGTCCAGAATCTATTGGGGTATGGGGGGGGGGGTGTTTAGGTGATTGCAAATGTCAACATTGGCTTTCAGAGATCATGCACCCCGCCTTTAAGAGCCTTGTTAAAGAGAGCTTTGTTATATTATCATATAATTTTGCGACAGGCTCTTTTTTAAACTATTAACCAGTTCAGCTCTCTTGGCTTTCTTTTCAACTACCTAGAAACCACAAGAAATACACGCAACCACCCGGAACATTATAGGATTATTGCGTGACTTTTAATCGGACAAGCACCAATTGCAATTTCTTTAAAAATGGACTTAATTTGAATTGCTTCATGTCTTTTCAAGGGCTTTTTAAGTGCATTTTGTGGCAGTTCTGTGCTGTTGAATTTGTGATTCACACAAGTCAATTAAATGCAAGAACTCTGTGGATAAAAGCTTTTCTTTTCATCATCTGTTGATCCAGGTGTATGCAACCCCACTTATGCAGCCTTTATCAGTCGACTTCCGATTTTCCTGTTTGTGTGGGCTAATCAAGATATTTTCCTTTAGTGTTTCCAACAGGAAGAGAGTCGATTGGGGGTGGTATGTTCTCTCCCCCTCTCTCTCTCTCTCTCTCTCTCTGTGTGTGTGTGCCTCTATTCTCATGACTCATCGGTACAGCCAGCATCCACTTTAAAGCGGTGCTGTTCAACTTTCCAGGGCTACAATATGACTCTCTCTCTCTCTTGCTCTCTCTTTCCCTCCCCATTCTTCTTAACTCCTTGTCTTATACAAAGACACAAACACATTTTCTCCTGTCATGTCTAACCATTCTTTCTGGCTGACAGCGACAACAGACTCATACCTGAACATAATTCTGCGTTGCTTCATAAATCTATTATGCAGAACACATTAAAGGGGAAATATCGTAAAAATCTGACTATTTTCATGTTAAAGTGCTATAATTGGGTGCCTCTATCAACCTAGAAAATGTGATAAAAAAAGATCAACCCAATAACTTAGTTTAGATAAACCATGTGAAAAAATAGGTCACTGAAATTTGGATCTCCTTGTGATGTCAGAAGGGGATAAAACCGCCCCTAAATCTGCAAGGCAGTTTCATTTAGTGCAGAGATCAGCTCATTTGCATTTAAAAGGACATACCAACAAGGTTGCAATTTTAACATGCTATAATAAATTATAGCCTTATGAGCTAAAACATCACATTTGTACTTTGGGGACCCAAAAGATTTATTTGACATTTTTAAAAAGGCCCTTTAAAGGTGCAGTGTGTAATTTTTAAAAGGATCTCTTGACAGAAATGCAATATAATATACAAAACTACATTATCATGGGTGTATAAAGACCTTTTTATAATGAATCGTTATGTTTTTATTACCTTAGAATTAGATGTTTTTATCTACATGCACGAGGGTCCCCTTACGTGGAAGTCGCCATTTTGTGCCACCATGTTTCTACAGAAGCCCTGAACGGACAAAATTTTTTGTCTCTGACGATGACATGTTATTCCGGTGGCGGCTACTGTAGCTTCTCTATACGTTTTAAAAGCAAGGGGTGAGCAGTGGGCTGAGCCGTTGTTTGCAATTCGCAACCTCACCAATAGATGCCGCTAAAATTTACACACTGCACCTTTAATTGTGATGCTTGCTAGATAAGTTTGGACAACACATCCTCATCCCATGGCGTCAATATTTGACGCCACTTGACCATGCGTCAATATGTTACGCGGAGGGTATACCCTTCGCGTCATTTTTTGACGAACTGGGGACTTCAATACTATTAGGTACGCGAAATTAAACAGTTGTCGCCTGACATTGGGGTTAGGGATAGGTTTGGGTAGGGATGTCATTATGTAAATCTAACCCTAAACCGACGCGAAAATGGTAAGAAAATGGTACGAATAATATGGAAAGAGAATGCAACGGACTTAATAGTATTGAAGTCCCCAGTTCGTCAAAAAATGACGCGAAGGGTATACCCTCCGCGTAACATATTGACGCATGGTCAAGTGGCGTCAAATATTGACGCCATGGGGTGAGGATGGGCTGGTTTGGAGAGAGGTTAAAGAGTTATGGGTTCGATTCCAAAAAAAATTAGAAAAACAAACAGCTTTGGAAAAAAGCATTTGCCAAATTCAGAAACGCAGAGTTTGTGTTAAGAATGACACATTGAATTGTATACCACCTTTTTAGGTTAAGTGCTTTATTACTTTTCTAAGAGATTGGAGTTGTGATATAACCTATTAGATGATAAAAGAGAAAGACAACTTAGACTTACATTAAAGATCTTGAGCTATTTCTATTGACTAGAATAACACAGAAACTTGTGGGCAGTCTCTTGACTTGGGTCAAGCATTAGCATTCAATTTGAAATATCATAGAAACTCTCTTGCAGTGACCCAGAATTTTTTTGCAAGCACATACACACTTAAAACCACCTTAGCAACCGCATAGTAATGCCCTGGCGACCATTGGGGCATATGAACATGTACAATCTAGCTCCAAATGCTATTCAGAGCCAAGCTGCTTTTGAAATGCACAACATGACACGGGACTGTTTCAATATGCGCGTATTCAAAGATAAGCCAAAATTTAGCTGGGTGCACAATTGCGAGACTAAGGAAAGCATAGGGAGTAGTATTGTGTGTTTGCAGTTACTGGTTTAACAGGAGTAAACATGCTCATTTCATTTCTCTGCCATTGTGTGGCTCTTTGTTGTTCAGAACCAGCAGCCCTGCTAGACGTGGCATTGTTTGAATTCAGCCTCAAGAGAAGCTGCTGGCATGAAGCAGAGAAACATTTTCACCATAATAAAGCTTGTTTCGTGACTCGTGTCTAGGGTTTCTTATGCAGATTACCAGGGAGCCTTTTAATTATTCTGATATAAATAAAACCTCCTAGGCCAAATCTGATGCATCGCTCTGATCTAAACAAGAAATGGAATTTTGAGCCGGAAGAGAGAGAAATGGTGCGGAAGAGAGAGAGAGAGAGAGAGAGAGAGAGATTTAGGTAGAGATGAGCAGAATACTAATGTGGTCGTGTGAAAAGACCAGATCTCTAAAAGAATTTTTTTTACAGCTGTGGTTTCGATTGGTTAGTCATCATCTCCAATACTGATGCAGTGTCTCCTGAATGCAGTCATCTAATACATCACAATGACGACAGACTCCACGGCAACCAGCAATTTTAAACAGCTGAAAAGTCAAAGGGAACATAGAGATATAATTGGAATAAATTTCAGCCACTCCTGTCAGAAAATAGATTGTATTGATGTAATGCTCTTGCAGTACTTAATATTCGTACTTTATATGGAGTAAGACATAAAAGGGAGTGTACTATCGCACAGGAAGTGGGCAGAAGAAAGTGAAAGGGCAATAAAGACTGGACTGTCGTTTCCCTGAAGATTAAACTGTTACTAAAAACTCACCAATTCTGTTGGTCCACCACATTGACCGCTCAAGGGCTATATTTACTTATGTCATGCTGCATAAAAATATTTATAGGTTGTATAAAAACACACACTGAAAAATGCTGTTTTTTAACCCAGCGTTGGGTCAAGCAGGGACAAAACCAAGCTAGGTTGTAATTTAACCTATGCTGGGTGGTTTTAACCCATATTGTTGGGTCAAATATGTATAGCTTTTGGAGATAAATTTAACCTAACAGCTGGGTTTGTCCTTTTTTAACCCAATGCTGGGTTTAAAAAAAACAGAATTTTGTAAGAGCAGTGGCGGATCTTGACTGCTCATCCGAGGGGCGCAAATTCAAAATAAGTGTTCGGAGTGTCATGTGTGTTGCTCGTGTTTTCAAAATATGTGTTTGTTGCGTCATGTTAACCATGTGCATCGCGTGTTTTGTCAAAATAAATGCCTGCTGCACACGCGTCAAAACCGTTTATGAAAAGAGACGCTCACGTTCACAAAATACACGCAAGACACTCCCTTAACAGTAAACTCTGATTATGCATGAGATTATGCAAGTATCTGGCAAACACGAGCGTCTCTTTTATCATAAACCCTTTAGACGCGTCTGCAGCAGGCACTTATTTTGACAAGACATGTGATAACACGACATGCACACAGAATCTCTTGACGTGCAGAACACATAATTTGAGAAAAGGAACCACACACATGGCGGGCTACATACATGTTGTGACGAACTTCGCGAGCACCCTTGAAAAAATCAGTCACCGGCTGCCACGGTGTAAGAGCGGTTCAAACTGAAAACAACTTGCACTGACATATCTTGAAAAACATCAGTGCCGTTTGATTAGCCTCAAAATGCACACAAGTAATTTGGGACAGACTCGAGCGTCACACTGGAAATAGGTAGAGAAGTTGCTCGTCAGTGTTAACCCCTCCCTTTCGTCGTCTGATTGGTCTGATTGCTCTGATTGCTCTTTCGCAAGGACTTCTGGGTTGGGAAAGTGCGCGAAGCCTGCTGCAGTGGGGGCAGGGCATTAGTAACTTTCAATAGCAGGGGACTATTTTCGGGCGCTGCGTAATATCATTGCGCCTCCTGCAGCCATGCTACGGCAGCAAAGTCCTTGATTATTATGCCAGAATGAGAGTATAGTTCCTAGCCATATCGGCCTAGCAAATTGCAACTTTTAATTTTCTGTCGGTCTTAGTACACGATGTACCTACAGAAGAGTCAAGTTTTAAATAAAAAATATCAAAACTCTTTGGTTATTTTTTAGCGCAATGCTAACGGTTAGGGTGGCCATTCGTGCCAGTTCCGCCGGACACCTCCCGAACATGTTTTCGGGTTCGTTCTCCGGAAGTCGCGTTGTAGAGCTGAAGATCTTTGCCCGAACCCGACGGGACCCGTCGGGACCCGACGGGCTCGGGCGGGTTCGGGCTTCCTTTCTAACATTTTACACGGGCTCTGGGCGGGCTTGGGCTTGCGCTCCGGCTTTGTGAGGTAAATGAGCGTTCAAGTTCAATCAGTAGCGCAGGATCGCGCTGAATTCATTTACAGTGGATTGGATTTAATGATTTTCCTCATCAAAAACATGTAGCCTAATCTTGGTGAGTAGGTTTTTCAATGTATAACTAAATATGAATCGAGTCTTAAATACATAATTTAGACAGAGGATATAGACTAATGTTGGCAGTAATGGAGAGAAGTGCCGACGCAAATCCCGCGGAGCCTTTCTCTTAATTTCGTTATTGCCAAATACCCATCTTAATTCAGAATGTATTATCTTAATTTAATTCGTTAAGAAATAATAATTTTATTGGCATATTTATAGTGTATTGCATAAGCCTATTTAGAATGAGATGTTACAATGTTACAGATGACTTATTTTATTTCTTTGTTTCAACTTCCAAGTGGCGTGTAGATTATTAGTCATGAATAAATAATGTTAAAACATGTGTAAATTTCTCATTCTTGACAAAAGCTGTGTGTGTGCGCACATTTAAATAATGTCGGGCTGTAAACGGGTTCGGGCTTTTAAATAGCTGTCAATCTAAATGTACGTTCGGGTTCGGGCTGCATTCTGTTGGGCTCCGGACATTTCGGGCCTAACTTTTAAGGCCCGATTACAGCTCTATCGCGTTGGTCAACCGCATACGTCATCAAGGTTTAATATTTCAGGTTTAATTTCAGAAAAGCAACCGTTACATTTCAAGGTAAGAATGAAACTACAATGATTGTATGTCTTAAAATAAATAAATCTTAATTTTCTAATGTATTTTAACTGAAATGTGAGAACCTCGATGACGTATGCGGTCGAGCAACGCGAACTTCCGGAGAACGAACCCGAAAACATGTTCGGGACGTGTCCGGCGGAACTGGCACGAATGGCCACCCTACTAACGGTCTAATCAGATTCAATGTATTGTGCTAAGCTATGCTAAAAGTGCTAGCACCAGACCCTGATCGGATTCCAAAATGGTAAAAATCAAATGTTTCACTCTAGGGGAGCTGGAAAATGTGTAGTGTTCTTTTAAGATAATCCCTGTTCGGGAAACCACCCCTTAAAGTATAGTGATACTATAAAGTTTTATTCTGTTGGCTTGATCCACACTTTATTAATTAGTTTATCCAAAAAGACCCTCACTGTCAGAAAAATCTTCAAAAAGTCGTCCCAGGCTGCCAGGTTATACCCTTTAAAACAGTCCTAATGTGTACCATTTAAGTAGATATGTATACTTTTGGTATCAAAATGTACCTTTGAGTTACTAGTATACACTCATTGGTGTCAATAGGTACCTCTGAGGTACTAATATGAACTCTTTAGGTGCAAAGGTGTACTTTTTGAAAGGGTACCACCCAAGTGTAAGCTACACTCTAAAAGATACTGGATTGTTTTCTACTCAGAGTTTGGTCAAAAAGGGACGGGCCAAGCAGTTGTATTGAAAATGTTTATTTTTGACCCAAAAATGGGTTAACACAACCCAGTATTTTGGGTTGAAACAACCCAGCATGGGATAAATAAAATTACAAACAGGCTTGTCCCTTTTTGACCCAATTCTGGCCAGCGTTTATTAGAGTGTAGGGTCAATTTTTAAAATATTTCTTTCTGACAGTCACAGTGCATTGGAAATGGTTATTTGTTTTGTGCAGAAGTCAGACAGGACTACAATTAAGAATGTGCAAAGGTTCATAGTGTTCCTGAAGCTTAATGAGTGGACATAAATGCATGTTTTCAAATGCACTGGCTTAATGCATGAATGAAAATTACATGTAATTTTTCCACAGTCCTCTGTACAAAAGGCATCACGACATTAAAAATGGATGTCTGTTGGAGATGATGAAGCATTAAAGGCCTTCAGCTCTTCAGCTTGTTGAAGTGCGTTCCATATTTATGAGGAATCCTTTGAACCGCGCAAACGTTCAGGCGTTAATAATTCACCTGTAATCCTTTATGTGGATAAACAGAAAGCCAACCGGGACATATTTACATATCAAAAACCAGGTAAGGAAAGGTGAAGGTTTGAGAAGTGTTTATTTGTTACTGGTATTAAATGAAACAAACACTGCCTTTGTCTTATCCATCTTATCAATGATCATTTGATGATCTAATGGGATAATTATTTGACTAAAAAGAATAACAAACACCATGTCCGTTTAGATTTTCTAACTATAAAGTCTAGGCCCTTGAAGGTGCTATTATTAATAATGTAGAAATAATGAAAAGTTTAGCCAATTGTAACAAAACAAAAGCATAAGAATCCAATCATGGAGAAATGTATAATTCAGAAAAATGTTTAAGAGAGTTTTACTCTCGCAGTCTGTTTATCCTGAAGTTAAAGAGTGCTGAACTATGCATAATGTTGTGTAATTCACACGTGTTCCTCATTGGCACCTCCTTCTCACACTGACACTTCTCGATCACACAGAAGATGGATGTGCGATTTAGTTCTGACTCAGCTCCAGTGAACTAAACTTTTTCTCTTTTTCTTGATCTAAAAACTGCTAAACTTAAAATATAAATATATTATATAAAATATAAAAATTGGGGTTTAAAAAATGAAACACAATTTTTAGGGAATGAATACGTAATAAATAACCATTTCAATGTGAAAGAGGAAAAACAGGAACCAGCTGCAGTAACGCATTAGGAAGGGAGAGGAATCACAAAAACAATGTCACTGATGAAAAACAAAATCTGTGTATCATCTGTCAACACTGCAAATAAATAAATAAATAAATAAAATCAGTGTGAGATTTGTGAGCTTTGTATCCACTAACAAAATGGAAGATCACTAGCATCACTTGATCAGTATAAGTTGTCCTCATGCACCCTGGAGAATGCATTTAAAACATTAATTCATTACATGATAGTCCTACCAATGCATTATGTTGCCGGATCAATCCGCTGCTTGCACATAGATTACAGACATCAGAACATCTTGTTTCTGGACTGATTATTACAGATCTCAGTACCTGAGACACGATCTGCTGGTTCAGAGAAACGTCAGGAACATCACCAGTCTCTCTGTGCTCTGGGTTCAGTGGGTTTTTCTCTATTTGTGAAGACATTGCATTTGTATTCAAGCAAAGCACAGAGAGAATACAAGATGCAGATGGATCAGGATGAAAGGTTTGTGCAGACGTGCCACATATAAGTGAAGAATAAGATGTAGGGAATAACTCGATCAGATCGAGTATACTCAAGTATATGGAGTTCAAATTCAATACACAAACAGGTGCTTTTGCATTAAATACAAAATATGAAACAATCAAATTTTGAAAAGGTGGTCCTGTAGTGATTTGTAGTAGATGTA
Organism: Paramisgurnus dabryanus; assembly: GCF_030506205.2. Classification (NCBI taxonomy): domain Eukaryota; kingdom Metazoa; phylum Chordata; class Actinopteri; order Cypriniformes; family Cobitidae; genus Paramisgurnus; species Paramisgurnus dabryanus. The sequence continues at coordinate 10,142,573 of NC_133347.1, forward strand.
TGAAATCGGTTTATCATAAGCATCACCCAGGTGTAGTTCATCAAATCATAAATATATATATATTTATATATTAGAGGTGTCACGATTCTCCAAATCCTCGATTCGATTACATTTTCGATTCTAAGGTCACGATTCGATTCAATTCTCGATTTTTACTTTTATTTT